>NC_140212.1:38579772-38759772 GCF_951802725.1 Rutilus rutilus
AAATTTGGACATACAAGGTTTCCGCCCGACAGCGACGATATGCTAATCCAATCAGCCTAACTATTCAACGTCTGGAGCTGGGGCTCCAAGAGCCATTAAAGACAAAAGGAGAGAAACAGGAATTGCAACTTTGCTTAGCAGAATCATTCATGTTATGTATGGAAGCATATTTGAAATAGATTCTTAAAATTTGTTATTCTTCAGGGCTCTGCGCTCGGAATTTAGCCCAAACCCAGAGACTCCCCCAAAAAGCTAAAGAGCAGAGGACAGCCGCCTGACTAAAGGGGGCGGGGGCGGGGGCGGGGGCGGGGAGCAGCGTCGGGCTAGTGGGCCCTATCA
The DNA here is from genome assembly GCF_951802725.1 of Rutilus rutilus. Taxonomy (NCBI): domain Eukaryota; kingdom Metazoa; phylum Chordata; class Actinopteri; order Cypriniformes; family Leuciscidae; genus Rutilus; species Rutilus rutilus. The sequence goes on from NC_140212.1 coordinate 38,580,112, forward strand.
AAGAGAGACAAATTTTGGAAGCCTGGCTGGAAGAATTCTTGCTGTGTCCGCTGGGAGATCAATACTTGTTGGAAGGAGAAAGAGGAAACATAGATGCATGCTACGTCTGCTGGGAGACCAATGCTCACTGGATGGAAAAGAGGAAACCTAGGTGCTCTACTGGGAGGGTTCTCGCTGTGTCCACTGGTTTTTCAATTTCAATTAATCACAACTCTGCTGTGATTAAGGCCTCAGCCTGTCTCAGCTCTCATTCTTTCTTTGAAATTCCGGTGGGCCCAACTGGATGCCACCTCAAAGGCTTCTGGTCTGTATGGTAGTGTACTGTCAGCATTTTGTTATGCAAAAGAAACCTCTTCAGGGTGATACAAGACTCTCCTGTGTAATTAACCCACCCACCCCACTTATTATGCGGCTACTTGACACGTAAGTAAATAATTGGACACAAATTATTAATTTGACATATTTGATTGCCTCAAAATGACCTGCAGTACGTGCTTGAGCAGTCTGTTCAGCTGTCATGCAATATCAGACCAGTATTGCATGGAGCTGTGTAACAATATGCATGGTTCTGCATTAAACATGGACAAGTTTGTGCCAGTGCCAGGTAAACCTAGAACAGATGATGAATCTACGTAAAATTCACAAATACCAAAACAACGTGTCTACGGCAGATGCTATCAGCACAAAAGCAAACAGAACCCGTTATGATGAGTGGTGCTGTCTAGTGGATGCAGTGTGACATGACAAATTCCCAACAGTAAACTGATGCACCATTCTATTTTGGATATAGCCGATTTCAGCACTCTGACACAAAGGACAAATGGGTTTCCAATGTTCTCTTTATCCACGTCCAGTAGACAGCCTCTGTTGTGGTCAACGAACCATTGTGTCCGTTGCCGTGAAAAGTCAAGAAAATGATTTGATGAGGCATATCAGATTCACCAGTACAACAGTGGGTAATGAAGAGTAGTGGTCGACCGATATATCGCCAAGGCCGATATATCGGCCGATATTTGGCATTTTCTAAATATTGGCATCGGCCGATAAGTTTTTCTGATTGGCCGATGTGTTGGAAGCGGGACTTTTATTTTGACGGCGCTCCGGACTTTTATTTTGACGGGCGGCGCTGAGAACACCAGCCAGAAGAGAACGGCAACGGCAGCTCCTCAGATGATGTCAGATCAAACAGTGCTCACTCACATTCTCCGTCTTCATTAATTTACGATCTCTGTCAGTCATATCTAATACTTTGTTAGACAGAACTGGCAAACAAAGAAAGTAAATGGTAACTTATGCGAAGTAAGTAAAGTAAAGCGTTTGCTTTTATATTATTTGTAACAGAAAAGGCAAACAATCAGGCTAAACTACTTTCTCATTTGCTGTCAACATTCAGCAAATGCGCATCTACGTCATTTAAACAAATCTCTGAATATCTAATAAACATTTAATTTCACAAACCTTGCAGATTTAATCGAATCCAGTTGTGATATCTTGTGAAGTGTGCATTACTGTAGACAGCCACGTCCGAGTGATCTGAAGGCGCGGGCGCTTCCTATTGTGTGACGTGTGCGCAGACTGGTGCATAGATATATACAATAGATTCCGCCTTGGCTACGGCAGTTCATTGGAACGAGGTGACATCTAGTGTATATATATATCTATGCACCAGTCTGCGCACACGTCACACAATAGGAAGCGCCCGCGCCTTCAGATCACTCGGACGTGGCTGTCTACAAAAGGTAAAAACGATATAAACACTGTTTGTTTTCTCACACAAACCGCTCGTTTCGTACTGTATGTCTCCTGTGAAGCTAATGTTCTGTTCGCATTCACTCACTTCGCACGGACCGACCGTCACTCGCAGACAGTAATGCACACTTCACAAGATATCACAACTGGACGTGGCTGTCTACAAAAGGTAAAAGCGATATAAATACTGTTCGTTTTGTCTTAGTGTCTTAGGCCATCAATGTGTACTTACGATGGGGAATTGTTTAATTTGGACGATAGGGAATTGTTTTAATTTGGACTCTGTGCATGCTCTTTGAGACAGTGACCACAGACCTGCATTATATGACTGACAGACAAGAACGGTTTGACCTAAAAATATCAAAATTGAAACTACTGCGGAAAAATAGACACCTACATCTTGGATGCCCTTGAGGTAAGCTAAAACATACCAAAATTTAATTTCAAAGTGAACTATCCCTTTAAACGCCCCATGAGCACTTACTCTAAATGCTTCAGTTCAGTGTTGTTCAGTCCAAAGTCTGTTTGAAATTATTACACGTGTCTTTTTTCCATCTGTAAGATTATGAGAAGTATCATTTAGTTAACGTGACCATAATTGCAGGCAAAATATAATTTTATTTCTAGTTCTGTGGTTCCCAATCCCAAAATTAAGAACTATTGTGTGTGTGTGTGTGTGTGTGTTTAGGTCTGATCTGAAGCTTTTACTGCATGCCTGTCAAAAAAAGCCTGTGTTTTTTCTGCACATGTCAAAAAATGCACTTTAATTATTGATTTACCACTGTATCCTTTATGGTGGTTTACACACCCTGGTGGCACCTATGATAAAGCAAAACAAATAAAAAACAAACTTACCACACAACAAATTCAGACATTTCCGTGTAGAAGAGGTCAATGTACAGGTACACATTATTTAAAGTGCCGATTCTCCCACTTTCCCATAACTAGGATATTTTTGCATGTGAAGGAAACCCACACATATAATTATTAACTCGGTGTAAGGCTAAAAGCTTGTGCTGCAATTTTGAACTAATAATCAGAACAAAAAGCAGTTGAAGGATGACGTGCATAATTCAGATATTTATTTAAGTTGTTGTTATTCGTCTTTTTATAACTGATATCTCATCAGGTCAGGAAGCAGACAGACTGGCTAAACCGACCGTCTGCTAGCTGTCTCACGTCACCAAGGTCAGATAAATCCCATCACATAGAGCCTCTTTCACCTCGATATCATCATATAGAGACTGTGTCTGTTCCCCAAACTCATTGAAGGGTACATTTCTTTATTGATGTTCAACAAATAAAAAATAGATTTAATACAGATGAACAAATGATAAAGCTCGGGTTGCTGAATATTAGATCCCTTACTTCAAAAGCACTTATTGTTAATGATATGATTACAGATTATAACCAGTCCGGGTCTATTTGGAGGACAACGTGCGCGCCGGCGGTAACTAAGCGCTTCTGTATTGGCATGCAAACACCAGGGGCACGTTCAAGTTCAAAACGGTGCGCAACGTTTTGCTACGGTTTCCGGGTTGAACGTCATGTTTCCTGGAAACGGCGTGCACCGGTGTGCAACGGGGTTTGAGATACGTTTTCTCTTGTTTGGTGGGTGTGTCAGAACTGCAGTCCAATCAGCAGCAACATGTATATAAAGCACGTGGTATTAAAGTGAACTCGCACAATGGGTTCAAGGAAAGTAATTTACAAATGTGTTCGATGCAGCTCGGTATACGCAACAACTGAGGATATTAGAAGACATGTTTGTCGTAAGTTTTATTGTAAAAATATAGGATATCAACATAATGATATAGCCTAGTTGTTTATATTTTTAGCTTCATTGCAAGTGTACGACATTTGGTATAGAAATAAACAATGGTAATTAAGTGCTTTTCCTAAAAATTAGAAAGAAAATACAGGGTATTAAAACAGTACGAACTACAAATAAAGTCAGTATGTGAGGCTAAATAGATGTGTTTTAGTCTGAATTAGGTAAGATGTGTGCTTCCATTTCAGTTTCCACAAATCCCTTCACTCGATTGGGATGTTCTCTTTTGTTCTGGGCGGCAAGTGCAGTAACTGTAACATCGGGCATATTTTGTAGTATTAAACACATATTTATACCGACTTCATCAGGCTCAGAAAATTCTTCACAAAGAACACAAAGAATGGCCTTCTCAGCTGCCATAGTTGCAACTCTTGCGTCATCAGAACAGTGTGTTCAACGCATCACCGTTTCTGTTTAAAAAACGTTGTGCAACGTTTTGTTGGGGCTGAACGCAGCTTGAATCAGCCTCACCCAAACCTTTGACAGAAGAGGGACAACCTCAACCCAATGCCAGCCGCAGGAATTCGCATGCCGCCCTGGATAGTGACTGAATGACGCCACAGGCAGAAGGGGCGGTGACTCGTGACCCCATACACACTAGCCGGCCCATTTATATACCCACTACTGCAGCCCACTGATAGGACGAATTTTGGGCAATTTAGAAATCCCGGCCGGATGCATTTTTTTAGGATATGTCCAGGAAAAAGAGGACGTATGGTCACCCTATATTAGAGAGAAAATTATAACTATGCAACCGTCTACTACAGTATCGCATCAGGCAATGCAATTGTAATCTCCCTGAGGAAAAATTACATTCATTCGTTGCAATAGTGTGTCAACAACTAAATCAACAACATGTATGTCAGACTCTATACCAACTAAGCTACTGAAAGAGATGCTTCCAGAGGTCATAGATCCTATTCTTACTATCATTAATTCATCTTTTTCACTAGGATATGTAAAATAAAATATCTTGAGGATTTTCCTTGGCACCTTTCCCTTTCCCTGCTTGTGTTTAAAAAAAAAAAAAATTATCTTCTTTATATTTTCTTCTGTGTTCTGTAAAGCTGTGCAACAATGTGCATTTTAAAAGGTGATGTACAAATAAATTGAAATTGAATTGCAATATAAAATGCTTTGGATTAAAGCATCTGCCAAATTTTTTAATGCAAAACCATTAGAACCAATGACTAAGTAATAATTAACAAAGGTAAAAACACAGCTCACTTTATGGTGCTGTAAAACAAGCCAATATCAACGTTATCATCAGAGCACAAATCCACTTTCCCAACATCTAGGCCGGGCATTCTTTTACATGAAAATATGTAAATCGGGTTAATAATTACATTTAACCTTTTTTTTTTTTTTTTTTTTTTACATGTAATTAAATTTAAGTTGATGAGTTTTGTGTATTTATTCAGGTTTACATCTGTTGACACAGGATGTTGTTGCATGTGGAGGAAAAATAACATTTAAATGAATTTTGTTGAAGTTGAAATCTATCAGCAACATTTGTGGCATGATATTAATCAACACAGAAATAACCGTCTTGTTCTTTAGTTTAAAAAATATTGTCAGGCACAATAAATGGGCCAAGCAGTAAACATTAAAATACACTCTTTTAATAGTAAAGACACTTATATATGTAAACATCACTTACTAATTTTGTCTGTGTAAATTGATATCCAATGTTTCCTCTTTTTATGTCATAACATAAAGCTGCTAAACCTGGTAACTGTAGTAGGATATGCACATGGATACCAGAGAGTCATGTGACCATCTATATCAGAGGTTAGCAGTATATCTGAGGTCGGGATAATCACTGGCACGTGACAATAGCTAATGTATTTAATTTAAATAAAGTCACTCAAACTTGCATATGGATGTAAATCTTGAGGTAATCATTCCTCACAGTCACACAGCCCGTTTTATGAAGCCTGTCCTATAAATACTATTAAATTGTGAGATACAATAATCTATTCACACGACCGGAGGTTTCTGTGATTTTTTCCTGTGTGTGCTATAAGGATGCTGACTGCTGATCTATATCTATTTTTTTATTTAAAAAAAATGTAAAGAGAGAGAGATGAATCAAAGTGATTAGCATGGTAATGGGTATGACAATGTTGTATGTTTGGTCTTGGAGGAATAGGTCTGCTACGCTGTAGCTGGTTTTATTGCTGCGGCAGAGCAAGTACGGGACTTGCTACTGCCAATACATACACAACACGCTGCTGTGAGTATGTAAGCATGCTGCTGCTGTACAATATAGCGTACATGAATTACCTGTAGCTGATCTATACAGATGGAGCTGGGGAAGGTGGAGGGTTTCTGAAGCGCACTGCACCTCTAAGGCAAATGCTACCCAAGTATTTAAAGGTTGAGCAGCGAGCTCAATGGCTACTGATACGGCAGGAACCAATCAGTTGCTTCCTATAGATAATGTGATTATGAACAGGTGAGTAAAAGGACCTATTAGCCTGCAACATATAGAGTTTCATGCCAGAACTTTGTATATATTTTCTGTTGTGATCAACATAGTGCCACAAAATGTTGTGAATAGAGATAAACATCTACTGAACCCGGAACATCCCTTTGATTATGATTAACAATTAACTTGAACTACTTATTTATCTGAAGCAATACAGATAAAGTACAAAAGACAGTAAATCAGGACACTATAAAAGGAACATGAGAGACTGTGAGGATGACAGAGCAAGAGCTGGAAACAAACATCAGTGAAGAATGAAGGGTTTAGTATGTTTACTGCTGCTGTTGGAAACCTTTGTGTGTGTCGTACAGCATCAGGTAGATGGAGGACTCAATGAGAATGAGATCAGTCAACAGCTCAGATCTGAGGACGGAAGACAGAATCCACCTCAAACAGACACTTTGAGAGATGAAGCTTCAACTGACAGCCAACAAAACTACCATCTGTTCTTCACTGACATCCATGCAGCTCTGAGAGAACTGACCGCCACCGTTACAGAGCAGAAAGTGAACATCAGAGAACTGACCGCCACCGTTACAGAGCAGAAAGTGAACATCAGAGAACTGACCGCCACCGTTACAGAGCAGAAAGTGAACATCAGAGAACTGACCGCCACCGTTACAGAGCAGAAAGTGAACATCAGAGAACTGACCGCCACCGTTACAGAGCAGAAAGGAAACATCAGAGAACTGACCGTCACAGTTACAAAGCAGAAAACCATCAACAGAGCTTTAGAGACGAGACTGAGGGAACAACAGACGTTTATCCTGAAAGAGCTGAACAAGAAAAATGATGGTACCTCACCAAAACATTCACTCTTTTATCAGTGATCCTCAAAGTAAAACACCAATGAAATACATTGCATAGTGTAAATGTTAGTGTAAAGTTGAGTGTATACTGTGTAAATTGTGTTATCTATCACAATAAGCAATGTGAATGTCATTTAACAGAATCTTTATTCCTTCACAGAAATATCAAATCTTACTCTGAGTCAAGTGGAGGAGTTGAGAAAGGAAAATAGAGGTGAAAGTGTGCTTGAATGATGTTAAATTCTGTGTATACATTCTCAGTGTAATACAGTAATATATCACAATATTGCTTGTGTTTTTCAATAACAGACAGAGAAATAGCTTTTTCAGCTTCACTGGTGCAATCTGGCGGTGGACATATTGGTCCTTTTACCACTGAAATCACACTAACCTACAGGAACGTCTTCACAAACATAGGGAACGCCTACAACCCAATTACAGGTAATTATCAATGAAATGAGTCATAAAACTCAGTTTATAATAATGAAAACCCTTCTGCTCCATTCAGATCTCTCTGCAGTTGTGTAATGTGTATAAGAGAATTAAATGATCTGCCATCTTTCAAAACTATTACACAGTGTGCTTGGTAAATAAACAATCATACAGGAAACATCTGATTCTGTATCTCTTGTTATTTGATTTAGGTGTTTTCACAGCCCCACTGAAAGGAGCGTACATGTTCAGAGTCTCTGTATTTGGTAATGGAGGAATTCTAACAACTGCATCCATTATTAAGAATGGAGAGCGTACGGTTATGGCACATGATGTTCAGGCTCAGGCTCAGGATCGGTTAAACGCCTCTAATGGAGTTGTGTTGATCCTGGAGGTTGGAGATGTTGTCTATGTGAGACTTTGGTCTGGCAGCAGGATATATGATAACCAGAATAACTACAACTCTTTCAGTGGTTTCCTACTGTTTCCCTTAAGATAACAGGAGCTTTGCAGAATGTGATTCCAATTATTCTGATCCTTCAGCGTATGATTTAAGATGAAAATCATGAAGATTTTTTTACAAATGAACCTGTATTAATGAGGACAAATGTGTGTATGAAATTTGCAATAGATTAGTGTATAAAAGTCTGAGCTGTCTATAAATGTAACTTTGTATAGAGTTTCAGCACTGAGACAGGATCAATGAATATCACGTTACTTAAAAGTGATAAAGTTTCAAATCTTGTTTTTAAATATTATCTTTTAAAGTGTAGTTTGTAACTGATCCTTGATCTGTATCTTTTTTAATCCTACATAAATAAACAAGAGAATAAAAAGACATTTTGGCATTTTCTTTTTCCTCATATCTTTTGTGGCAAAGGTAGTGTTATAAAGGGTTAAAGAGATTTGGTACTCTATTATACTGATTCCAAAAGGAAAGACTACGCCACCCAGGATTAACTACCCGGGAAAAGACCCAAGGGTCCACAGGTTCGATTTTTCACAAGATGACCCAGAGACTTGGATACTTGGACTAAAAGGTATAAATCTTTATTAATAATCATAAAGATATATTTTGTTTTGGTCTGCTTCTTATAATGTATCACTTCAGAACTGTTGGTAGAGTCCACAAATTGAAGATGTATAGAGGATGATGTATCCCAGTACAAGTTTAGTTGTACACTTTAATGTTTTCTATAGATGTAATAATTATTCCTCCTGAGATTAGAATGGCATTGCTGTTTATGCTGATGCTTCAAATAGCAGGTGAAGGAAACAATATGTTCGAACATCTACAAAAAGGAGAAAGTAAGCAGACAGAGGAAAGCACAAGAAGACCTCCAGATGATGAGAAGAAAAAAGAGGAAGAAGAGAAAAGGGAAACTCACAAAACAGAAAAAGTGGAAGTAAAAAAAAAAAAAAAATCAAAGGGTTAATAAAAGAAAGTTAACCCTCTGGGGTCTGAGGTGTTTTTGGGGTCCTTGAGATGTTCTGACATGCCCTGACATTTGTGCTTTTTTCAGTTGCTTATAAACATATTAATGGCAAAAAAAAATACACACTATTTAGCACAAACAGGGCTACCATAATATGTGAGCAACAAGAATGTACATGTCTGCATTTTTGAGATAATAATGTTTATGCGTGGTTATTGAAAAAACTAAAAACTAAAGTTTCTGAAATAAGGCCATAAAACACATACTAAATATGTGCCAATAAGACTTTTGTCTAATAGATGTCATTGCCTAGTGTTTTTTCTTCAAAATGATGTGAAAATCACCCTGCCTAATCATTCACATAACACAATACATTGATTTGAATTTTGCAAAGCACTTTCTGTTTGGAAAGGCAATATTCGAGTGGGCGTCACCGATCATGCATATTTAGTGGTTCACACCTTAGGAGACAATGGGGCCTGCATACTTAATTAGCCATTCATTCAGGTGAGTCACTGAGCCACAAGAATGCAAGAGCAACTTAAGTTAATTCTCATACTGTATTTTCAGTTTTGGAATATTTATCCTCTCCCCAAATTTGTCACTAATAAAACACAATAAAAATTATTTAAAGAAAAGGCTTATATTTACTTTTAATAGTTTGTTTACATCTACCTTGTAAATATATTTTTTTATTAAAAAGGTTACAATTACAACAACAATTCAAGTGTAATCTTTCTTTGTAAAAACTAAAGTATACATTTTATCATACATATTTCAAAGTTAAAAAGGTTACAACAACAATAATTACAATTTCAACAATATTTCAAGTGTACTCTTTCTTTGTAAAAAAAAAAAGATTATAGGCCTACATTTTATCTATGTATTCATTACTTTGAATATAGCCAACATTGGAACAGCTAACATCTTAGTTGATGATTTTATTTTTGACAAAAATAGTTATTTGATGTGGCAGTATATTCTACAGTAAAAACTGTACCCAAATCTACTAAACAAAATGTTGTCTTTCATATTTCGCCTGACTGTAACGTTGTTTTCATGAAATATTAGTGCATATTGTTAATTTGCCGTTTAATACGTTGCTTATACAAATAGCCTACATTTTATTTAAACATATTTCAGTCGATTTTTACTCATCTCAGTATAGCAATACAGTTTGCTAAAACAACATCATTCATTCACACACGCGATTTAAATTTAACTTCTGGCAAAGATGAAGTTGATGATAGGCTATTGACTCGCGATCAGTAGGCTAGTGAACGCACCGGAGAAATGCACATTTATTAGGCTACATAGTTTTTTTTGTTTTGGATGGTTTTGTTTAGAACCAGCTTTCTGTAAATATATTAAAAAAAAATTAGACATGTGAGGCGAGTAGGCTACGGGTTCATGATGATCTCCAGTTCAGACCTTATGTTGTGATTGCTAGCCTATCCAGGAAATTTGTTAATGAAAAAATTATTAAAATTAAGATACAATTGATACAAAACGAAATTCGTTTTAAAGAAAGGATTTGTACTTTCTGTTTTGAGGTCTCTGTGAATGTTTGAAAGTATTTTAGTGCTTAGAGCGCTCGCGTCCATAATGGAGAACTGTCACGTAATATTGTTTTTTTCCTCATAAATGCGAACACGAAAAATAAAAGACAAAAGACTTTTAAGTAAAACTTACTCCGAAATTGTGTCCTCGGCGGAATTCGCTCTTCAATATGCTGCCGTTCGTCGTCTGTTACAATCTTCCTCTGAGGAAACAACCCGGTATCGTGCATTTTTCCTCGCTGTCCAGAATCATCTGAAGGGCGTCTTTATTACCGGAGAAGCGTGCCATACTCAAAACGCGATGAACTATCAGTAAGTCTGATAGAAACTGTGTTTTTATGGCATTGATCGGGGGGCGTATGCGATGCATACTAGATCACCTAAACTATTTACATGTGAATCGCGCCGGGGGCGGGGCGCCCGCAGCTGATTATAAAGATAATGAGGCAGAAGGAAAAACGGTACCTCTCCTTGCTTTCAAACGGATTACATGAGTTGAAAACATTTGTGTTTTATATAAATTACTTCATTTAAAAGAAGAGATTTCAAGCTTCATAAAGACATAACTCACATGCCTGTGTGAGAAGTATTCGCTGAGTTATGATTCATTTTCGGACGCGTTTCAGAATGGACTACACGGACAGAGAGAAGGCAGAACCTAGCTTCGTGTTTATTTTTCTTTATTTGGCAAAAAGCACCACACTTTGTTTTTATTGTGAGTATACACAAAAATAATACACATTTAACAGAATCGATTGATGTATGAAACTCCTATGGAAAATCAAAGTCAACAGAGTATTTATGAGTCTCTTTTACACTGATAAAAAAAAAAGCGAGCTGGTATCGCCGGCGATACCGTAGACCTCTGGGGGTTAACACCAAGTATAAAATTTTGTCCCGTACAAGTGGATCTTTAGAGACAGGTGGATTTTTGCTCCGCCTATGAGAAAATGAAAGCTCAGGTGGGCCAATCTGGAATCTTCCCAATATGTCGTCATACGGGGAAAGGTTACCTCCCCTTTCTCTGCTTTGCCTGCCCAGAGAATTTGGCCCGCCCATGAGAAAATGAGCTAAGTGAGCGCGATACTGGTTTTTCCTCGAGAGACATCATGGCTTGCAAACGAGCGAAGCATGGCAGTTGCTCAGTGTTTGGGTGTACAAATGAACACAAAAGTATTTTTTTAGTTCCTTCATCCGAGCCTCTGAAGAACAAGTGGGTTATTTATTTTTTTCTCTGGAAATGCGCCGACACAACTTACCAAAGTTTTGTATGGTCCAAACATTTCACCGACGACTGTTTCCTCAACTTGGGCCAATACAGAGCTGGCCTTGCTGAACGTCTGAAAATAAATCGATCGAGCCACCAATTTCTGGTGTTTAATTGTTCAAGTTTTGACAGATATTCTTTCTCTCAAAGTCGTTCAATACTGTTTATGCGTCAGTAAATCAAGCCAGTGACTACAAGATCAACTTCACATCGTTTCTCTTAGTAGGAAGAAAATAATCTTACTTAAACTGTGATTAATATACAGAAAGCGATCAAAGAACTCTCCCTTTCCAATCGCCCAAGCTGTCAATCACACAGCGCGAGTTTATCTGGACACTTGCCAAAACTCATTATAAAATCAATGACGCTGTTACACTGCACAACGAAGCTCTTACTGTATTTACATCATGTTTGCATTGGTGAAATCATTAGTGAGAGTGCATTGCAATCACTGCGTTGCAATGATAAGATCTTCATTCACGCGATCAACAGGCTGTCATCTGCTCAATGCTCATCACTGCAACCTTTTATGCGATGGGAATAGATCTAAATACTTTAAAAACTTCTCACGATTTGTGAATCTCGATAGCTGTAATGGTAAAAATGTATAATAGCTGTACTAGTAAAAATATTCGAGAGTCCACATGTACTGCTAGTTATTTCATATGCAAGCATGTCAGCCAATCACAGCAGTGGGCGTTTACACTGAAGTCTCACAGCAGACACGCCCCTTCAAACAGAGTGTTCAAATCAGAGGCTAAAATCAGGCTTGGAAAAATGCCTTTTATTTCTAAATTCTGACAATTTTTTATCTAAAAAACATACTAACATTATAAAGGCACCACAGGAAACATTATTAAATAATCCATACCATGGGACCTTTAAGTTGCCATCCACCACCAGCATTTTTATTGATTTTCACTTTCGTCAATGGCAGGAGAGCATTGTGTCATAAATGAGTGATAATCTCATCATTGGTGGGGAAAGAGTTAAGAACCACTGTTCCTGGGTGATAAAGATTTTTGAAATTAAAACTTTTTATCAAAATCAAATAAAACATTAAGGATGTACTTACACTAGGCGATCTGAACCGTGCCCCAAAACGTTTGACCCCCTAAGTCTGGTTTGTTTGACTAGTGTGATTGCTCCACAAAATGCACCAGAGCACGGAACAGCTACTAATTTTGTGTGCGCTACTGTCATCATTACGACAGCAAACATATTCTACTACTATCTGCATAGTACACTTTTCAATTAATTTGATTCACTCGAGTATATTTAGGTTTATAACGGGTCCGGTTCTCACCTTATTGATGAACAGGTATTGTAGTTTGCGATTTAAAGCTGTCAGCAAAAATGACAAATGTCTCAATCTCTCTCCTAACAAGCTGATGATCTTAATGTGATGAATAAGGGGCAAAATGTGCATTGGTGGGTTCCTAGGTCCTGGTTTTAAAACCACTGGTGTATTGAGGAAGATCTATAGATGGGATGGGCAACTCTGATCAAGAATGGAGCTAAACTAAAATAGTGGCCCTCCAAGACCAAACTCGCATGCAAATTTAACCCAACCCCAAAATGTCTTTAGTCTTCAGGACTGCTTGAAAATTACAGGCAGGTGTATTTGATTAGCAATGAAACTTAACTCTGCAAGACAATGTAGGATAGAATAAGGTATAGAGCATACATGTTGTTGGTTTTGATGCTTTAAATGTCTAAATTGGATTGTCTTTTTTTTTTTTTGCCCTAGACCTGATGGCACTGAAAGAAGTGAGTCATGAACTTAATGAAAGGGAAGAAGAGAAAGAACATTATGATAAACATGATTTCATGACTGGAAAAAGATTGACACGAGCTAAAAAGACTTCCTCACAAAAAAGAGCTCAAAAGACAGGAACTAGAAGCGATTTCACCTGCCAACAGTGTGGAAAGAGTTTCAGACATACAGGAAACCTTAATGTCCACCTGAGAATTCACACTGGAGAGAAGCCTTACACATGCCAACAATGTGGAAAGAGTTTTAATCAACAAGGAAGCCTTATAGTCCACGTGAAGAAGTCACACTAGACCAAGCCTTTTCACCTGCAAACAGTGTGGACAGAGTTTCGGAGGAAAAGGTAACCTTAAAGTCTACATGAGAATTCACACTGGAGAAAAGCCTTTCACCTGCCAACAGTGTGGAATGAGTTTCACTGAAAAAGGAAACTTTATAGCCCACAAGAAAATACACACTGTGGAGAAGCCGTACACCTGCCAACAGTGTGGAAAGAGTCTCAGACATAAAGGAAACCTTAAAGCTCACATGAGAATTCATACTGGAGAGAAGCCATACACCTGCCAACAATGTGGAAAGAGTTTCAGTCAACAAGGAAGCCTTACAGTCCACATGAGAATTCACACTGGAGAGAGTATTTTCACCTGCAAACAGTGTGGAAAGAGTTTTAGTGGAAAAGGGAACCTTAAAGTCCATATGAGAATTCACACTGGAGAGAAGCCTTATACCTGCAAACAGTGTAGACAGAGTTTCACTCGAAAAGAAAGCCTTAAAGTCCACATGAGAATTCACACTGGAGAGAAGCCTTACACCTGCCAACAGTGTGGAAAGACTTACACTTGGAAAAGAACCCTCACCAGGCACATGAGAATTCACACTGTAGAGAAGCCTTACATCTGCAAACTGTGTGGAGAGAGTTTTACTAGAAAAGGAAAACTTAATGCCCACATGAGCATTCACACTGGAGGGAAGCCTTACACCTGCACTCTGTGCGCGAATGGCTTCACACGGGAACAAGGCCTTAGGGAACACATGAATATTCACACTGGAAAAAATCCATTTGCATGCAATCTGTGTACAAAGAGTTTCAGACGTAAATTAACTCTTAATTACCACATGAGAATTCACACTGGAGAGAAGCCATTCAAATGTGCTCAATGTGAAAAGAGTTTCAGATATAAAGATAACCTTAAGTGCCACATGAGGATTCACTCGAAAGAATTTAGTTGTCGTCAGTGTGGAAAGAGTTTCACAAATAGGAAACACCATAAGAATCATGTAATAACTCACACAAGAGAGAAGTTCCCATGTCTTCAGTGTGAGAAGAGTTTCCCATTTCAAAAAAACCTGAAACTGCATTTGCAAACTCATTCTGGAAATTAATTGCTGTGTTTATCAGTGTGACAAGGTTCAAAGAAGGAGCAATTTCAAAAACTTTTCTCTTGTCATCACACTTACAGATACACTTGAAAACTCATGCAGATCTGAGGCTCTGCAATTTAAAATGGAACCTGTAAATATGTATCTGTGTGAAATGATGGCTATATTCACATATCTGATTTTCCATAAAAAATGTTTTGTTGTCTTTTTTTCTGTGTGAGTCTCTTAACATGACTTTTAAATGTGGCCTGTATCAGATACTCATCTTCTACAAGACTCCAGCCTGGAATGTTCAGCACAAGTGATTCACCCATTGTGTACATCCACACCTGACCATCTCCTTTGCACTTGTCACAGTCCTCCTGTATTTTTAGTTTCTTAGTAGAGACTGTTATTTAGATATATTTTCTGTTCTTTTGTTTCAGTTTTTATCTATTTGTGTCTATAGTTACAAATCATGTTTCAATGGTTTCACTTGTCTTGTTTAGTTCCTTGTTTATCCCTTTGTATTTATGATATATGATGGCGCCTGCGTGTTTGTCAGCATGTCATCTGGCTTTGGAGTTTCTTTGTTTGTTTATGTGCATTATGTACCTGTTCAGCTCTAGGCCTGCTTTTGGTGCTTTTTTGGCAAATGGTAACTCCATGTTTTGTTACAATCGTCAAACTCTTATTAGCATTTGGATGTTTTACTGGCATTGGTCCCCCGGGACTCTGTTGTTATGGATTCACTCCTCCTGCGTCTTTACTTTAGGTTCCCATGGAGCTGCTTCGGTAACTTTGTTGCCACCAAAGGAAGAAAGGTAATTCGAAATGTGGACAATAAATCTAAGGCCCTCTTTACACCTCTTTACATATTAAGATGCATTTAGGTTGATTGGATCACAAGTAGATGAGGGAGACATATTCCCGTTTACAGTTGATGTTTTAAAGTTTGCGTAGAGGGAACTTAAGAGTTTTCTGTTAAAATGGTGTCGGCCCCTAAGTTTCTAATACAGAATCTTATCGCTTCGGCGTAGCCGCGCAAACCGATAAGATTATGTATTAGAAATTTTAAGGCCAGACAAGTTATTTTTTGAGGGTTGGTTTGTAGGGAAGGACTACACGCCTGCGCATACCTATAGACTGAACTCTTAAGTTCTCTCTACGCAAACTTTAAAACGCGGACCTGTGAGAACGCTGATGGCGTGCACATGTGTATTAATGTGTCTATAGGTATGCGCAGGCGTGTAGTCCTTCCCTACAAACCAACCCTCAAAAAATTACTTGTCTGGCCTTAAAATTTCTAATACAGAATCTTATCGCTTAAGCGTAGCCGCGCAAACCGAAATTATCCCAACAACGCTTTATCTGTAGAGAGGTAAAGGGATAGGATGCCTTCACAGGGGAGAGACTAGTTGACACTTCAGTACTGCGTTCTCGTTGGGTCAGGCGCAGGTCCTTCGGGACCTCAGGATAAACAAAGAGACTAATATTAGCGTAGATGCCATTCTTCTTATGATGTAACGAGTACATCAGGATTTATGGGAAGTGTTCCCGGTTCCGGCTGACCAAAACTATGCAGCCTAACATTGAATTATAGAAGTCTGTAATGTGTTATGTGTATGTTAGTTCAAAGAGATGTGTCTTTAGTCTAGCTTTGAACTGACAGAGTGTGTCTGCTTCCCGGACAATGTTAGGAAGACTGTTCCAAAGTTTTGGTGCTAAATAGGAAAAGGATCTACCGCCAGCAGTCGATTTTGATCTTCTAGGTAGCAACTGACTGGAATTTTACGGAATTACATTACAATAATAATCTAGCCTTGATGTCAACTTTAATTTCAAATGTTAGATTGGTATCTGTGTGTGTGACTCCGGTACCAGAGAAGACTCCGTCTCCCGTCCAGTGTCCAGAGAGGACTCGAGTCCTCATCCAGAGACTACTCCAGTCCCCGTCCAGTGTCCAGAGACGACTACAGTCCTCGAGCCCACCCCAGAGAGGCCTTCAGTTCCCGAGCTCAGCCCAGAAAGGCCAACCCCAGAAAGGCCTTCAGTCCCCGAGCTCAGCCCAGAAAGGCCAACCCCAGAGAGGCCTTCAGTCCCCAAGCTCACCCCAGAATCCATCCAGTGTCGAGAGAGGACTCCAGTCTCCGTTTCCGGTCCAGTGTCCAGAGAGGACTCCAATACCAGAGCTCACCCCAGAGAGGCCTTCAGTCCCCAAGCTCATCCCAGAACCTGTCCGGTGTCCAGAGAGGACTCCAGTCCCCGTTCAGTGTTCATAGAGGACTCCAGTCCCCGTCTGGTGTTCAGAGAGGACTCCAGTCCCCGTCTGGTGTCCAGAGAGGACTCCAGTCCCCGTACAGTGTCCAGACAAGGCCACGAAGGCGAATCATCCCTGGTCTCTCGAGTTGCCGGCTTCACCCCAGCTCCCACCTCTGTTGATGCATTAAAGGAGAACTCCGGTCAATTTTAACATTGAGCTCATTTTTTTGTACATTTGGAGTGCTGTCAATACAGAGAACAACGACAAAAATCGGTGTTGCCTACACCTTGTTATCCTCTTTAAAAATTGCACCCTGTTGACTTCAATGGGGCCAGTTTTAAACCTGCTTTTAGCCTCTTAACATCCTTGATGTGTCATAACAAGTGCACAGGTCATGTCAATCTGACTGCAGTAGATGTGAAAGATATGAATAAAAATGATGTTTATTCAGCCAGCGCACAAACCTGTGTTTACATCCTGTTTTCGGTCGAAGTCCATAGTATTCGATTGTCGAGTTCATGCGCGTGATCATAGGTACTAAACCAATGCGCGTGAACTCGACAATCGATTACTGTTTTTTTGTATGTAGACCACACATGAACAACTTTGTGTTGGTTGGGATGTACACTGTGTACATTGTTTTTGTGGGAAAAATAAAATATATTTGTTATCGTGTGTTCTGAGTATAAAAACAATATTCTCAAATATTTTACAACACACTTATGTATGTACTGTCTGTAGTAAGTGTAACACTGAACAAAAAAAAGGCCTAAGTCATTATGATGAATGGAGAAGAAGTGTTTTCCATTCATCATAGTGTTTTCCATTGAGCACTCAGTGTTCAACTGGTTCTTATAAATGTCTATTCATGTGATGGTTTGTGTGTGTCATTTGAAAACAAAATACCATTTTGAGAAGAAATAACATTGTTTTGAATGTATAGTTTCATTTTGCAGGAGAATTGAGGGGTTTTGCCCATTGTGTGTGTTTTTTGATTTGTGTGTAGAGTTCTGAGAATATGAGGCATGTTTTCAGAAAATGTGTGTAAACAATTGAGAAAAACTGTAAAAGTGCCAACTTTTCATATTATATTCAGCATTTTTGTATAAAAAACAATGGTGGGCGGTTCTTATCTTTATGTTTAATAAACACATTGCATTATCTTCGTGAAAAATTTAACCTGCAATTTACACTTTAACTTTTAAAATGACTATTGTAGCAATTAAATATTATGTATGTGTGTCACTACCTATGAAGAAGACACATTGATCATGGTTTTTCTGGATCCATTGTTCCAAAACTTAATGAACTGACTCAGGCCCTTTTATCTGTCTACTGAAGGTTCTGATTGGTGTGTGATCAATTTTGACCCTTAGTGTTTCTACTTGAGTAATTGTGTGCTAACTGAGCTGAAGCTGTGAACAATATTGAATGCTAGTGCTTTCTAAATGACAACATGGTGTAGGCAATGAGAAATGAAGGGATTTGTGTGTAGAGTTTTGCAGTGACAGTTCAACAAATCTGACTCGTGTCAAAACAGGGGAATAGTGTTTATAGTTTAGGGAAATGGGTGTGCTTTTTGATAAATGGCGTTTTGGTATTGAAATTTTAGTTCAAAAGCCTGGTTATAGTGTTTAAGAAATCAAGAAAAACTGTAACCACAACACTTTCAGTGGTTTCCTGCTGTTTCCCTTAAAGGTAGGGTAGGCAGGAATAAAAAAAATAAAAAAAAATCCAAATTTGTTTAAACTTTCTTTATATATCAATACATAATTAAAATGTAAGTACTCTGCAAAAGAGAGTATAAAAATCGAGTGTCTGTAGTCCTCTCAGGACTGCAATAAACACAGCTACTTATTCCATTCGCTCCCACCCCCTTCCTTCTGGGCTCCTTCCAAAGCCACGCCCCCAAAACACATGAACGCCCGATGCCGACGTCTGCAGCTGGAGGACGCGTTTGCCAGTGCCAAGCGGAGGAGAGGTGCGCAGTGCATGTAGTGACATCATGTCAGAATCACATGTAATAAAATACCTAACTTTATCATTATGAATATAAACAACTTTCATGGCTGTTGTTAGTACTCACTATCAAGCTAGCATATCGATACGGGTAAAGTTTAAAATATATTGAGGTTGATTCGGTAACGAGCTAGTAACATAAGGCAAAGCTAAAAACAGGTTGCATTGATACACGTTTTACCATTACCTCTGTGATGAAGGTGAATTTCGTGTAAGATTCATAACATATACGATGTTTTGCATGTAAGCGCTTCCACGATGAAAGCACTGTTGGCTCTGAAGAGGACAAACGTTACACTCCGGTGACAAGTAGCCTACCTTTCTACCTTACTAGTTCCTTTTTTTTGCCTTCGCCGACTTTTTATGCAGGTACTTGGGAATTGTGACTGCTCTTTCTCTGCCATTATTGTGATTCTTCCTTGCTATCCGTGCCTCTCTCCGTGCCTCTTCCCCTCCTCAAGTCAAACGGGTGCGCGCGTGTATGCAGGGGTGGTTGCCATGGTAGTGAGGGAGAGTGACAGTCCATTGTGCCGCAAACTCCTGCTTACTCGGTGTAGTGAGCTGAATATTTCCGGGAACGGTGACATGTGATGAGTGCACGCAGGGCAGCGCACGCAGTGGGGCGCGGGCACGAGACATGAAGGCATCTGATTGGTTCTTTACACACGGACCGAGTGGCAGTGATTGGTCAGAGTTTTTACTGTCCTGCAGCTGCTACAGAGGTCTGATTGTTTTCATTCCTTTTTCTGAACACATAATGTATTGACTACTCTCAGGATGGAAGGACCATTTCACCCAGTATAAAAAAAAGTGTTTCTGAACAGGATTACCTACCCTAGCTTTAAGGGTAAGCAAATAAGTAAGATGTTAGTTTTATTATGTGTTAATGATGTGTTTGTGAAAATTGGTTTGTTATTCATTGTGCATTTAGATAGACTATAAATTGACATTCAATGTTTTCTTTAAGCTTGGGTTACAGAACCAAATCCGGAGAAGGCAGCTCAACTGTATGTTGAATCAGCGCTTGAGGAAAAAAAAAACAATGACAGTTTGAACTTCAACCTGAATCTAAGAGATTCTTTGGAAGACAGAAGCAGGGCCATCATTCATTTCTATAAAAAGCCAAAGGTGGAGTGGGCTAGTCCACTGCAGTGTAGACTGATTGGTAATAATAACAACAAATTATTCAAACATAATATCAATTTCTTATGAGCTACTTTCACTACTTAATTCTGTATTAATGTTCCAATGCAAGAAAATCTTTTAGGATGCATATGTATGTGTATATATATTGTTATTTATTTTATATATATATATTTTTAAGGGGATTGTGCAATTGGAGATGGTGTGAACAGGCATGAACACACACAGGCATGAACACACACACCCAGAGCACTGGGCAGCCATATTGCTGCAGCGCCCGGGGAGCAGTTGTGGGTTCGGTGCCTTGCTCAAGGGTCTCACCTCAGTCGTGGTATTGAGCGTGGAGGAGAGCGCTGGTTATTCACTCCCCCCACCAACAATTCCTGCCGGACCTGAGACTCAAACCTGCAACCTTCCGGTTACAAGTCCGACTCTATAACCATTAGGCCACGACATTTGTCACTGTATTTATAAATATTTTATTTATTAATTTTATACCACAGTCATGTTAAAGGGATAGTTCACCCAAAAATGTAAATTCTGTCATCATTTACTCACCCTCAAGTTGTTCCAAACCTGTATGAGTTTCTTTGTTCTGCTGAACACAAAATAAGATATTTTCAAGCAGATAGAGCAACCATTGACTACCATAGTATTTTTCCCCTACTATGGTAGTCAATGGTTGCTCTATCTGCTTGGTTACAAACATTCTTCCAAATATATTTTGTGTTCAGCAGAACAAAGAAACTCATACAGGTTTGGAACAACTTGAGGGTGAGTAAATGATGACAGAATTTACATTTTTGGGTGAACTATCCCTTTAAAAAACCTGAATGCATTCACTCGTCCTTAAATATTATTTAACTATAAACATTATTAGCTCCATTGGCACAACAAAAAGTCCCATGATTCCACAGTCATGCACGGCATCATCAGTCTACAAGTTTGTTATTGTTTTGAATCGGTTAGTGGCGAAAAATGACATATTGTGCAGTTAATAAAAATATAACTGATAAGTATTTCACACCATGTATTAATGTTAACAAATTAAATGTTTTATTTGAATAATGTATTAGTACATTTTTAAATTAAAGATAAAGAAATGCTGTAAATACTTCATTATTAATTCAAGTTAATCAATGTAATTAATTAATATTAACTAATGTAACTGACTGTAAAGTGTTACCTACTTTTTGTTTCTCAGGAGTGAAAACTTTGCTCTTTGAGGGAGAGCGGGACCATCTTGTTCCTTCCACCTCTAAGGCGCTTTTGGAAAGTGATTTTTTTATTGTGGTTGGTCGCATTATTGGCCCACATTTTGCTGGACTGAGCCCTGCAATTATGCACGTGCTATTCGGGGGAGAACCAGAGACCGCAACAATAACAGAATTGGACTGTGTGGACCAGGATGTCCGTGAAGTTTTACAGTTGGTCTGTTGATGTTTTTTCCCCTAATTTATAAAATATCTTATAGTTTTTATCTTTAGTGTACATACAAACCCCTTATAGATTATGCAGGATGTTTTTTTTGTTTTTTGTTTTTTTTTAATAAGAGGGTTCATAAAACATTTATTATATTTTCGGAAAGCAATTGACATTTAATTATTACAAAAAACAAAGAAGTACCTTGAATTTACACAGATTAACCATTTCTTAAGTTTATATGCCCTTGTTTCATCAGTAAACAATCTGTATTGTGAAAAGCATTATATAAATGAAGATGACTTGACTTTCATAACATTGTTTGTCCTCAAGCATCAGTGATTGTTTGTAGCCTTTGGGCAGTGAATCTGTTCAAGGATTTTTTTTCACAATAAGCTAGGCTACTCTATCTCATTGTCTTACATGTTCTGCTTGTTTGGGTCTTCAACCACATGATGTTTGGTCCAGCTTTGCCACTCAGGACAATTGAGTCAATAGGTTCAGATATCACACTAGGTTGCAAGTACTCATTTGTGTTCAACCAGTCAACATGTTTTCTTAAGTACCTATGTTTAAGTATATGGTATGTAAACCTGCAGAGAACATTTAAATTGTTTAGTCTTGTGAAATGTATGTAAATATCTGTTATTGCATGGTAAGGCTCTTATTGATTGAGCTCTGTTTTGCACAGTTGGAAGAAAACAGCAACTTCTCAGAGGAACAAAAGGCAAAAATTCTCTCGGTGAACCTCCCTTGGGATCTCCCCGGTGTTACAGCAGAAAACAGATGGTGGCTGAGGGAGAAAATTCTTCTTCACTCTGTAAGTTTTTCCTTCTACAGTAGAGCACAGTGAATGTAAAGGTTTAAGAGAAACCGGGGGGAAAAATGGTTCCCTTTTAGACGTCATGTTCAACGTACGACATAAGTGAACCGACGAATTGGGATATGGGATACACATGAGAGCCCTATCACCTTTGAGTGTTACTAAACGTGCCAATGGACATTAGCGTGCAAGCTTTGCATCCTGTGAGTGGGTATAATTGCAGAAGCGGGTGCGCTCGCACTCTGAGGAGACGAGCATGTAGCCTGCACTCAGTGGTGGCATTAAAAACTGTTGTTCTTTAAAATCACACCAGAAATGAAGGTTACAGATGTTCTTGTTACGTGTGTAATTTATTTATTTATTCATTTTAAGGTACTGGGAAGAACAACTCAGCAGGTTAAACAAATGAGGAGGGGTTTGAAAGACACCGGGGTCAGGGATTTTTTTAGCTCCAGGCCAGATGCCATCCCAGTCTTGTTCCCCAGGACCAGTGATGTGATGTTGACACCACAGGTAATCCTAATATGCAAATCAAGCTACAGCATCATTATTAGAAAGTAAAATATTTAAAAGCTAAACATGTAACTATTTAATGTGCAATTATAAATTGTTTAATATATTTGCATATATATGTATACAGTCTCAAGAAAAAATAAGCAAACCATTTTCAATTTACAGGTTTTCTGCTTAAATTGGTCATGAAATGTGATCTGGGGCTGTATTCACAAAACATTTAATCTTACTACTAAAAGTATTCCTCAAAAAAATTAAAGGAACACTTTGAAAACACATCAGATCTCAATGGGGAAAAATATCATGCTGGATATCTATACTAATATGGACTGGGTAATGTGTTATGAACGAAAGGATGCCACATCGTTTGATGGAAATGAAAATGATCAACCTACAGAGGATTGAATTCAAAGACACCCCGGAAATCTAAGTGAAAAAATTATGCAGCAGCAGCAGGCTTGTCAATTTTGCTGAAATTTCATTGCAGCAACTCAAAATGGTTCTAAGTAGTTTGTATGGCCCCCACGTGCTTGTATGCATGCCTGACAACGTCGGGGCATGCTCCTAATGAGACGACGGATGGTGTCCTGGGGTATTTCCTCCCAGATCTGGACCAGCGCATCACTGAGCTCCTGGACAGTCTGAGGTGCAACCAGGTGATGTCAGATGGACCGAAACACAATGTCCCAGAGGTGTTCTATTGGATGTAGGTCAGGTGAGCGTGGTGGCCCTTCAATGGTATCATTCCTTCATCCTCCAGGAACTGCCTGCATGCTCTCGCCACATGAGGCCGGGCATTGTTGTGCACCAGGAGGAACCCAGGACCCACTGCACCAGCATAGGGTCTGACAATGGATCCAAGGATTTCATCCCGATACCTAATGGCAGTCAGGGTGCCATTGTCTAGCCTGCAGAGGTCTATGCGTCCCTCCATGGATATGCCTCCCCAGACCATCACTGACCCACCACCAAACCGGTCATGCTGAACGATGTTACAGGCAGCATAACATTCTCCACGGCTTCTCCAGACCCTTTCCTGTCTGTCACGTGCTCAGGGTGAACCTGCTCTCATTTGTGAAAACCACAGGGCACCAGTGGCGGACCTGCCAATTCTGGTGTTCAATGGGAAATGCCAATCGAGCTCCCTGGTGCTGGGCAGTGAGCACAGGGCCCACTAGAGGACGTCGGGCCCTCAGGCCACCCTCATGAAGTCTGTTTCTGATTGTTTGGTCAGAGACATTCACACCAGTGGCCTGCTGGAGGTCATTTTGTAGGGCTCTGGCAGTGCTCATCATGTTCCTCCTCGCACAAAGGAGCAGATACCGGTCCTGCTGATGGGTTAAGGACCTTCTACGGCCCTGTCCAGCTCTCCTAGAGTAGCTGTCTGTCTTCCTGGAATCTCCTCCATGCTCTTGAGACTGTGCTGGGAGACACAGCAAACCTTCTGGCAATGGCACGTATTGATGAGCCATCCTGAAGGAGCTGGACTGCCTGCGCAACCTCTGTAGGGTCCAGGTATCGCCTCATGCTACCAGTAGTGACACTGACCCTAGCCAAATGCAAAACTGGTGAAAAACAGTCCGAAAAGATGAGAAGGGAAAAAATGTCAGTGGCCTCCACCTGTAAAACCATTCCTGTTTTGGGGGTTGTCTCACTGTTGCCCATCTAGTGCACCTGCTGTTAATGTCATTAACACTAAAGCAGCTGAAACTGATTACCAACCCCCTCTGTTACTTAACTGACCAGGGCCCGGTTTCCCGATAACGCTCACTCTTAGCGCGCTAAGAGAGCTCGAAAGATATATCTTACCAAAGGTGTTTATGTTCCTAAGTGTGTTCCCCGAACCATACCTTAGGAAGCTGCTTAAGATATACCTTCTTACATGCGACGTTACCCGGCGCTGTCCGTGGCGATGGTGCTGAATTGTTTGATATCGATGGCTCGAGAATCAATTATTCTCTCGTGCAGGGGCTGTTTATGTGAGAAAGCGGTGATCTTTATAAATGAAGCACTTCAGAAATAGTTGAAATTGCAATTTATTATGATTATTGGATATTATAAAAAATAATCCAAACTATAATAGCCTATAATAGCCTAGCCTACATATTTTAAAATTGTAACATATATTGCTGCCATAATAACCTTGTCAAAAATTTACGTGCCTTCTTCTCTTTCCCATTTTTGTTCGCTGAGGTGGAGCTGCGATGAAATATTGTTCTTGTAAATACTTTCCAGCATTTCAGTAATAAAAGTTTACATCTTGCGTACGGTGCTCGGCAGTGATCAAAAAGGATTTAAACCGTGAATTTTGAATCTCTTGTAAACTCAGAGATGTGGATTCAGACGGCAATTAAATGACCACACAACCTGTTTGTCAAAAAACAGAAGGTACTAATTTGGCCAGGGATTTTTACGCGGGTTGGGTGAGAAAAAACACTGATATTATGGATTCGGACGGCACTAAAATCACCGACTCGCCCCTGTAAATGTTTAAAATACCGGACGAGCCCATGAGAAACAATATTAGCGTCCGAATAGGACTTAACTGACAGTAGCCTATGCTTTCACTGGCCTTTAAAAGAGCGTTTTAATTAAATTAATAATATTGTATAATAATATAATTAAAAATCTAACAACAATCAGTTAATGACAATTTTATTCTTTGCATGAAAACACTTGAATTAGCCTAATTTAATACTGTCTGGGTGTATTAAAACTTCAGAATTATATTCATATAGACCTGCAACAGTGATAAGGTAAAGCTAAGAGTGGTCCAGAACAACCTTACGAAAGTGTGACTTACAAAAGATATACTTAGCGTACAAACGTTTCGGGAACCGTCCCATAAGGTTAAGAGAGAGGTTAAGGAATAGATTAAGAACTACTTAGAGATAAGAACGCTTTGGTAAACCGGGCCCAGATCAATATCCCAGGAGTTTAACTGACTTGATGCTATTCTCTAAATAAATAGTGTTCCCTTTATTTTTTTGAGCAGTGTATTTACAAAGCTGCTGAGACAAACTTAAGCTAAGAGTAAGGACGGGATTGACTTTGCTGCTACGGATGATGTCAACACGCTTACTAACTATGCCCGCAGTGATTGGCTGATGGGAGTCTCTGTCAGCGATTTTAATCGTAGAAATATTGTAGAATGAGGTAACATGTTGCCATATTCAAATAAAGATTTAAAAATAAAAATGTTGCTATAGTCAAATAAAGGTTGTAAAATTATGTTTTATTAACATAGTTCGGGAGAAACACGTCAAATAAGCTACTCAAGTCTACAATCAGTAATCAACATATCTACCCAATCAGCACAAAGGAAAGCCATATATAACCACAGTCAAACTCACCTAAGGATTCTCTACAGTCTTCAGAATCCCTCCACCACCCTGTCTCCTCACTTACTAGGATACTTCCTATAGCCAATTACCGAGCTCAGAGCCCTCTCCCCGGACAGCACGCCAAATACGTTTATCAAATTAACTTATTTACTTATTACTGACTTATTTGTAAGTGTGAACTCATGAAATGTAGGATGTCACTAATTATAAGTATATGTTCACCTTATTACATGTCTGTGTTTTGAGAGAATGGAGAATTCAGGTGACAAATTATGTTTTATAAACAAAGTTTAGGAGAAGCACATTGAAACTGTCTATCAGTGCGAGAGGAGGTATACACACAGACGAGAGCTGATTCACTGAGTTACCTCAACAGTTTTCTGAATCCCTTGACCAAACCCGTTCCTCACACTCGGCTGAGGATACTGGGGATAACTCTGTGTTTTGGCCAAATATGCTTATTAGGGCCCAAGCCCTGAAGGGGCGAAGGCCCTATTGTTTTCGTTAGGATTATTATTAGGGCCCAAGCCCTGAAAGGGCGAAGGCCCTATTGTTTCCGGTAGGATTATTTATTAGGGCCCAAGCCCTGAAAGGGCGAAGGCCCTATTGTTTCCGGTAGGATTATTTATTATTATTAGGGCCCAAGCCCTGAAAGGGCGAAGGCCCTATTGTTTTCGGTAGGATTATTAGGGCCCAAGCCCTGAAAGGGCGCAGAGCCCTATTGTTCTTCTAAGGATTATTTATTAGGGCCCAAGCCCTGAAAGGGCGAAGGCCCTATTGTTTTCGGTAGGATTATTATTATTATTATTATTATTATTAGGGCCCAAGCCCTGAAAGGGCGAAGGCCCTATTGTTTCCGGTAGGATTATTAGGGCCCAAGCCCTGAAAGGGCGAAGGCCCTATTGTTTTCGGTAGGATTATTTATTATTATTATTTATTATTTTTCTGTCAACCTTTCGGGCACTTTTGGGGCTCTTATCATGCTCGAAAACTCTTGAAACTTTGCACACAGGTCAGAACCTGCGGCCATCAGGGCCGGGCTGAAGCTGGTACCCGGGCGTGGCAGGGGGGCTCAACAGCGCCCCCTTGAACAGGGTCCGAAAACTTGGTCCATAAATCAAACACGCTTGCATGTAATAATATGAAACTCGGTACACATATAGATCTCATCGGGCCGAACAACTTTCGTACTCTTACTTTTTACGCCAGCCCAACAGGAAGTTGGCTATTTAGCGTTGTTTGGAAATGCATGCTGTGGAATTTAATGTACTCCTCCTAGGGAATTCATCGATTCGCCTCCAAACTCGGTGTGCATGAAGTCAAGACATTGAGGATGCTAAATTGCGGACGGATTTTTGATATCTCGAACGGTTTGGCCGTGGCGATGAAACGAATTTATGGCGAAAAAATGAAACAGGAAGTGTGTTATAACTTCTGCATACATTAACTGATCTTGATGAAACTTCAGCTGTGTGTTCGTTGTAAGAGGCCGATCGCACAGATGTGACTATTGTGAGTCAAAGTTATAGCGCCACCAACAGGCAGCAGGAAGTACATCACTTTCAAAATGCTTTGAAATCAGTGTCTTATTTTTACCCGATTTGCTTCAAACTTTATGTGTATAATGTAGACACACGGCAGATGTAAACCTGTGAAAGGATTATTGATATCTTAGATACTGTTGCCGTGGCAACGCATCAAACTTTAATATTCTTTTTTGATGCTTTTGAGACTCTTAACATACTTGAAATTGCATGAAACTCGACAGACACATCACATTTATTAGCCAGTAGACATGTGCAAAGTTTCAGAAACGGGCGTGCTGGAATGGCTCAGTAGCGCCACCTTTAGTCATAAATGGGGCGGTTAGTTTTATCAACAGCAACAAAACTTGGTATGTGTATTGTTCTCATCAAGACGGACAACTTTCTAATTGACATTAACCATCTCCGACCAACAGGAAGAGAGATATTTTGGTTTGAATGTGGATTTTCTGAAGAATTTTCTCTCCCTCTCTCTGTGTCTGTGTGTGTGTGAGGGGAGGGGGGGATTTGACTATTGCTTTTATATTGTTAATCAAGGTTTCAGGGGCTTTTGGGGTCCTTAACGTGCTCAAAAACTCTTGAAACTTTGCACACAGGTCAGAACCCACGGCCATCAGGGCCGGGCTGAAGCTGGTACCCGGGCGTGGCTGGGGGGCTCAACAGCACCCCCTTGAACGGGGTTCTAAAACTTGATCCATATTTCAAACACGCTCGCATGAATTAATATGAAACTCGGTACACATATAGATCTCATCGGGCCGAACAACTTTACCCCGGTCAAGTTTTACGCCAGCCCAACAGGAAGTCGGCTATTATGGGTTGTTTGGAAAACGCTTGCTGTGGAATGTGAAATACTCCTCCTAGAAAATTCACCGTGTCCCCTTCAAACTCGGTGTGCATGTAGTTAAGACTTTGAGGATGCTAAATTGCGGACGGATTTTTGATATCTCGAACGGTTTGGCTGTGGCGAGGAATCGAATTTATGGCGAGAAAAGAGAAACACGGAAGTGGAATAACTTCTGCATACATTAACTGATCTTGATGAAACTTCAGCAGTGTGTTCGTGGTAAGAGGCCGATCAGATGGATGTAGCTATTGTGAGTCAAAGTTATAGCGCCATCAACTGGCAGCAGGAAGTGTGTCACTTTCAACATGCTTTTGACAAAAGTGGGGGGGTTACTTTTAACTACAGTTAAAAACAAAATAGTTTGAATATTGTTCTCATCAAGCCGGACAACTTTCTAATTTACATTCAATAGCTCTGGCCATTAGGAAGTCAGATATTTTGGTCTGAATGTGAATTTTTTTGCAAAATCAGCCTCTGAATTTTTAGCCACTCCTCTTAAACTATTTATTTTATTCGTACCAAACTTTTTCAACATGATGAAACTACATTAAATATGCTAAATTGTGAATGGATAATAAATATCTCAAACGGTTTTGCTATGGCGAGGGATTAAAGTAATTTCCAAAAAGGAAACACTAAAAATCTTCTAAAAATGTAATTATATACCATTTATTTCTATATAAAAGTATACAAATATCACAACTAAACCCATTTTATTCTGTTTTTGCAATTCAAGAAGAATGAAAAAGTTAAAAACAGGCTATTTAGTGCTATTTGGTTAAAAAAAAAAGCAAACATAGGGCTATACTGCCCTCTTGTGTCCAAAAGGACATCAAAATAGTATATAAAACTTTTTACCAGGTAGGCCAATATTGTATTTAAATATACATTTATTAGGTATGTGTCTGGGGATATTTTCCCACCGGTTAATCGACGTGTGACACGAGTGGGTGCTTTTAAATCGCTAATATAATAGTGAAAGAAAAATAATGATAATGTTGCACACACAAATCACACACATGTGGAAAAGAATGATGCTTTTAAACAACACTAAACCGCCATTAGGTGTCGCCAGGCATCCATCTTAATAAGCGAGTCATTGATTCATTCGTTCACACGATTCGTTCGAATGAGTCGATCATGATTAAGACAGATGTTTATGGATTGATCATTCAATCTTTGAGTCAACCGATTCGTTAAAAATGCTGAATCGTTCTGTTATGAGAAAACACGTGATGCGTGATGGTTCTGCCGTGATCTTTGTTTAACTATTTTCGCTGCTGAAACAGAACAAAAACAGTCAACATTGCATCTAAAATGTAAGTGACTTAATTGTAACTGTTTATTAACCTGTTGTATGAAATCTAGGGGTGGGAGAAAAAATTGATTCCTAGATGCATCGCGATGCGGACGTGGACGATTCTGAATCGATTCACAAATGTCAAAAAATCGATTCTCTAAAAAAATATTTTTCTAATAACGTAATATTGACGGAAGGCAAAAGGCGGAACTCTAAGCGGACGTGCGTGCAGTCTGTGGCGCGCACATAACAGAGAAGTTTCTTCTGCTCACCAAGGCTGCATTTATTTGATTAAAAATACAAACAAAAACAGTAATATTGTAAAATAGTATTCCAATTTAAAACAGCTGCTTTCTATTTTAATATATTTTAAACTGTTATTTATTCCTGTGATCAAAGCTGAGTTTTCAGCATCATTACTCCAGTCGTCACTGTCACATGATCCTTCAGAAATTATTCTAATATGATGATTGATACTCAAGAAACATTCATTATTATTTTAAATGTCGAAAACAGTTGTGTACAGTCTTTGAT
Source organism: Rutilus rutilus (assembly GCF_951802725.1). Classification (NCBI taxonomy): domain Eukaryota; kingdom Metazoa; phylum Chordata; class Actinopteri; order Cypriniformes; family Leuciscidae; genus Rutilus; species Rutilus rutilus. The sequence goes on from NC_140212.1 coordinate 38,610,571, forward strand.
GGATAGAAAGTTCAAAAGAACAGCATTTATCTGAAATCTAAAGCTTTTGTAACGTTAAACACTACCGCTCAAAAGTTTTGGGTTAGTAATAATTACAATTTTATTTTTGGGGGAAAGAAATAAAATAAATCAGTACTTTTATTTATGAAGGATGAGTTAAACTGATCATCAGTTACAGTAAAGACATTTATAATGTTAAAAAAATATATATTTGAAATATATGCTGTTCTTTTGAACTTTACATTCATCAAAGCATTTTGAAAAAAAAAAAAAATCTGTACACAACTGTTTTCAACATTGAAAATAATAATGAATATTTATTGAGCATCAATCATCATATTAGTATGATTTCTGAAGGATCATGTGACACTGAAGACTGGAGTAATGATGCTGAAAACTCAACTTTGATCACAGAAATGAATTACTATGTAAAATATTTTAAAATTGAAAACAGCTGTTTTAAATTGGAATAATATTTCACAATATTACTGTTTTTGTTTGTATTTTTAATCAATAAATGCAGCCTTGGTGAGCAGAAGAGACTTCTCCTAAAAACATTAAAAATCTTACTGACCCCAAACTTTTGAACAATAATATATATATATATATATATATATATATATAAATATAGCTGCGAGCAGCGATGGAGGGCCAAAGCCGGCGGTACCGCCACCCCGGTGCCTTTAGGTAACTAAAGGCACCGGGGTTGCGGTGCCACCGGCTTGGGCCCGTAATCGCTGCTCGCAGCTATATTTTATTATTATTATTATTATTATTTTGTCAACCTTTCGGGCACTTTTGGGGCTCTTAACATGCTCGAAAACTCTTGAAATTTTGCACACACGTCAGAACCCGCGGCCATCAGGTCCGGACTGAAGCTGGTACCCGGGCGTGGCAGGGGGGCTCGACAGCGCCCCCTGGAACGGGATCCGAACACGTGTCCATAAATCAAACACGCTTGCATGTAATAATATGAAACTCGGTACACATATAGATCTCATCGGGCCGAACAACTTTCGTGCTCTAAGTTTTACGCCAGCCAAACAGGAAGTTGGCTATTTAGCGTTGTTTGGAAACGCATGCTGTGGAATTTAATGTACTCCTCCTAGGGAATTCATCGATTCGCCTCCAAACTCGGTGTGCATGAAGTCAAGACATTGAGGATGCTAAATTGCGGACGGATTTTTGATATCTCGAACGGTTTGGCCGTGGCGAGGAAACAAATTTATGGCGAAAAAATGAAACAGGAAGTGTGTTATAACTTCTGCATACATTAACTGATCTTGATGAAACTTCAGCAGTGTGTTCGTGGTAAGAGGCCGATCACATGGATGTGACTATTGTGAGTCAAAGTTATAGCGCCACCAACTGGCAGCAGGAATATGTCACTTTCAAAATGCTTTGAAATCAGTGTCTTATTTTTACCCGATTTGCTTCAAACTTTATGTGTACAATGTAGACACACGGCAGATGTAAACCTGTGAAAGGATTATTGATATCTTAGATACTGTTACCGTGGCAACGCATCAAACTTTAATATTCTTTTTTGATGCTTTTGAGACTCTTAACATACTTGAAATTGCATGAAACTCAACAGACACATCACATTTATTAGCCAGTAGACATGTGCAAAGTTTCAGAAACGGGCGTGGTGGAATGGCTCAGTAGCGCCACCTTTAGTCAAAAATGGGGGCTTAGTTTTTCCTAGAATCACAAAACTTGGTATGTGTATTGTTCTCATCAAGACGGACAACTTTCTAATTTACATGAACCATCTCCGACCAACAGGAAGAGAGATATTTTGGTTTGAATGTGGATTTTCTGAAGAATTTTCTCTCCCTCTCTCTGTGTCTGTGTGTGTGTGAGGGGAGGGGGGGATTTTACTATTGCTTTTATATTGTTAATCAAGGTTTCAGGGGCTTTTGGGGTCCTTAACGTGCTCAAAAACTCTTGAAACTTTGCACACAGGTCAAAACCCACGGCCATCAGGGCCGGGCTGAAGCTGGTACCCGGGCGTGGCTGGGGGGCTCAACAGCGCCCCCTTGAACGGGGTTCTAAAACTTGATCCATATATCAAACACGCTCGCATGAATTAATATGAAACTCGGTACACATATAGATCTCATCGGGCCGAACAACTTTACCCCGGTCAAGTTTTACGCCAGCCCAACAGGAAGTCGGCTATTATGGGTTGTTTGGAAAACGCTTGCTGTGGAATGTGAAATACTCCTCCTTGAAAATTCACCGTGTCCCCTTCAAACTCGGTGTGCATGTAGTCAAGACTTTGAGGATGCTAAATTGCGGACGGATTTTTGATATCTCGAACGGTTTGGCTGTGGCGAGGAATCGAATTTATGGCGAGAAAAGAGAAACACGGAAGTGGAATAACTTCTGCATACATTAACTGATCTTGATGAAACTTCAGCAGTGTGTTCGTGGTAAGAGGCCGATCAGATGGATGTAGCTATTGTGAGTCAAAGTTATAGCGCCACCAACTGGCAGCAGGAAGTGTGTCACTTTCAACATGCTTTAGACAAAAGTGGGGGGGTTAGTTTTAACTACAGTAAAGAAAAAATAGTTTTTATATTGTTCTCATCAAGCCGGACAACTTTCTAATTTACATTCAATAGCTCTGGCCATCAGGAAGTCAGATATTTTGGTCTGAATGTGAATTTTTTTGCAAAATCAGCCTCTGAATTTTTAGCCACTCCTCTTAAACTATTTATTTTATTCGTACCAAACTTTTTCAACATGATGAAACTACATTAAATATGCTAAGTTGTGAATGGATAATAAATATCTCAAACGGTTTTGCTATGGCGAGGGATTAATGTCCAAAAAGGAAACACTAAAAATCTTCTAAAAATGTAATTATATACCATTTATTTCTATATAAAAGTATACAAATATCACAACTAAACCCATTTTATTCTGTTTTTGCAATTCAAGAAGAATGAAAAAGTTAAAAACAGGCTATTTAGTGCTATTTGGTTCAACAAAAAAGCAAACATAGGGCTATACTGCCCTCTTGTGTCCAAAAGGACATCAAAATAGTATATAAAACTTTTTACCAGGTAGGCCAATATTGTATTTAAATATACATTTATTAGGTATGTGTCTGAGGATATTTTCCCACCGGTTAATCGACGTGTGACACGAGTGGGTGCTTTTAAATCGCTAATATAAAAGTGAAAGTAAAAAAACGGACGTCCGCACGGACATTGATAATGGTGCACGTTGGAAAGAATGATACTTTTAAACATAACACTAAACCGCCATTAGGTGTCGCCAGGCGACCATCTTAATGAGCGAGTCATTGATTCATTCGTTCAAATGATTCGTTCCAATGACTGAGTCATTCATGATTGAGACAGATGTTTATGGATTGACCATTGAATCTTTGAGTCAAGCGATTCGTTTCAAAATGCTGAATCATTCAGTAATGAGAAAACAAGTTGCTGTGATCTTTGTTTAACTATTTTTGCTGCTGAAACAGAACAAAAACAGTCAATATTGCATCTAAAATGTAAGTGACTTAATTGTAACTGTTTATTAACCTGTTGTATGAAATCAATGTCACAGTTTCAATCGTGATTGTATTCAGGAAATAGTTGCCTACTCGTCAAGTGAGGTTGCTTAACTCTATCATATGTTATAAAATATATAAAAACTCCATATTTGTAATTTTTATAGTCAGTATGTTGTTAACTGGGTTGCTTTTTTGTGTGCTGCGCTCATTTGTTTACAATTCTCCTGGAGAAGCAGCATGAGCCTCAGCAGTGCAACCTTGTTACCATTGATCAGTAATACATTTATTATTAACTGCTGATTGCAACTTAAAATGAATGTAATGAAATTAGAATAATCTCTCGTTTTAGTGATTCCCAAGTTATTTTTTTGTTATTGACGTTCTAATCAGGCTATACTTTGGTCGGGCAAGTAAAATTCTCTTTCAGGTAGGCCTATTGTATTTATATATAAATATATTAGGGATGTGACTGTGATAAAATTTTCCCACCGGTTAATCGACATGTGACACCGCTGAGGGCTTTTAAATCGCTAACTATAGTATACTATATACTAGTAAAATACAGACGTCCGCACAGACATTGATAATGGTGCGGAGTAGAGCGAGCATTTTCAATGTATTCCTATGGATGTAGGAATTAACTAAAACATTTTATTTATGTTTTTGTGTCCACTGTTCAACCGCAACCGCGTCACACACACATTCCAGAATTGCAATCTTGACATTCATTATAGCCCTAATACAATATAATAATAAAAATAGTCAACCTAACATAAACGAATTACACTGCTCTGTTTAAATAGTCAGTAGTACAATCTGTACCATTCACAGTAAGCAGAGCTCCACTGTGATGTTTCCAAGCACATTTTTGCGCGTGTGAAGAGGATGATTTTTTCCATCGATATTGGAACACGAGTGAAGTACAAAGCCTATAATAAAGAATAGTTTAGCATCCAAATACATCGCAAAAATTGAAACATTTTGATTCTAATGAGAGGGTTACGTGAGACCAACACTTCTTACTTTCGTTTTTATTTTTACATTAAATTTAAAGGATTTGTTGTGGAATATTTTGAGTGTATCATAAAATCAGAATAAGGTAATACAAGTAATATGTTCTGTCTTATAAATATATATATATATATATATATATATATATATATATGTGTGTGTGTGTGTGTGTGTGTGTGTATATATATATATATATATATATATATATATATATATATATATATATATATATATATATATATAAATATAGCTGCGAGCAGCGATGGAGGGCCAAAGCCGGTGGCACCGCCATCCCCGGTGCCTTTAGTTACCTAAAGGCACCGGGGATGGCGGTGCCACCGGCTTGGGCCCGCAATCGCTGCTCGCAGCTATATTTATTATTATTATTATTATTTTGTCAACCTTTCGGGCACTTTTGGGGCCCTTAACATGCTCGAAAACTCTTGAAACTTTGCACACAGGTCAGAACCCGCGGCCATCAGGGCCGGGCTGAAGCTGGTACCCGGGCGTGACAGGGGGGCTCGACAGCGCCCCCTGGAACGGGATCCGAACACGTGTCCATAAATCAAACACGCTTGCATGTAATAATATGAAACTCGGTACACATGTAGATCTCATCGGGCCGAACAACTTTCGTGCTCTAAGTTTTACGCCAGCCCAACAGGAAGTCGGCTATTATGGGTTGTTTGGAAACGCATGGTCTGGTATTTGAAACACTTCTCCTAGGGAATTCACCCGATCGCCACTAAACTCGGTGGGAATGAAGTCAAGACATTGAGGATGCTAAATTGCGGACGGATTTTTGATATCTCAAACGGTTTGGCCGTGGCGAGGAAACGAATTTATGGCGAATAATGGAAACAGGAAGTGTGTTATAACTTCTGCATACATTAACTGATCTTGATGAAACTTCAGCAGTGTGTTCGTTGTAAGAGGCCGATCACATGGATGTGACTATTGTGAGTCAAAGTTATAGCGCCACCAACTGGCAGCAGGAATATGTCACTTTCAAAATGCTTTGAAATCACCCTCTTATTTTTACCCGATTTGCTTCAAACTTTATGTGTATAATGTAAACACACGGCAGATGTAGACCTGTGAAAGGATTTTTGATATCTTTAATACTGTTGCCGTGGCAACGCTTCAAACTTTAATATTCTTTTTTGATGCTTTTGAAACTCTTAACATACTTGAAATTGGATGAAACTCGACAGACACATCACATTTATTAGCCAGTAGACATGTGCAAAGTTTCAGAAACGGGCGTGGTGAGGGGCTCAGTAGCGCCACCTTTAGTCATAAGTGGGGGGGTTAGTTTTATCAACAGCAACAAAACTTGGTATGTGTATTGTTCTCATCAAGACGGACAACTTTCTAATTGACATTAACTACCTCCGACCAACAGGAAGAGAGATATTTTGGTTTGAATGTGGATTTTCTGAAGAATTTTCTCTCCCTCTCTCTGTGTCTCTGTGTGTGAGAGGGGAGGGGGGAATTTGACTATTGCTTTTATATTGTTAATCAAGGTTTCAGGGGCTTTTGGGGTCCTTAACGTGCTCAAAAACTCTTGAAACTTTGCACACAAGTCAGAACCTCCTGCCATCAGGGACAGGCTGAAGCTGGTACCCGGGCGTGGCAGGGGGGCTCAACAGCGCCCCCTTGAACGGGGTCCCAAAACTTGGTCCATAGATCAAACACGCTTGCATGAATTAATATGAAACTCGGTACACATATAGATCTCATCGGGCCGAACAACTTTCCCCCGGTCAAGTTTTACGCCAGCCCAACAGGAAGTCGGCTATTATTGGTTGTTTGGAAAACGCTTCCTGTGGAATGCGAAGTACTCCTCCTAGAAAATTCACCGTGTCCCCTCCAAACTCGGTGTGCATGTAGTCAAGACTTTGAGGATGCTAAATTGCGGACGGATTTTTGATATCTCGAACGGTTTGGCCGTGGCGAGGAATCGAATTTATGGCGAGAAAAGAGAAACACGAAGTGGAATAACTTCTGCATACATTAACTGATCTTGATGAAACTTCAGCAGTGTGTTCGTGGTAAGAGGCCGATCAGATGGATGTAACTATTGTGATTCAAAGTTATAGCGCCACCAATTGGCAGCAGGAAGTGTGTCACTTTCAACATGCTTTTGACAAAAGTGGGGGGGTTAGTTTTAACTCCAGTAAAAAAAACTCAGTTCATATATTGATCTCATCGACCCGGATAACTTTCTAATTTAAAGTCATTAGCTCTGACCATCATGAAGTCAGATATTTTGGTCTGAATGTGGATTTTTTTGCAAAATCAGCCTCTGAATTTTTAGCCACCTTTATCTAAGTGGTTATTTTATTCCCACCAAACTTTTTCAACATGATAAAAATATATTAATGATGCTAAATTGTGAACGGATAATAAATATCTCAAACGGTTTTGCTATGGCGAGGGATTAAAGTAATGTCAAAAAAGTAAACACTAAAAGGCTCATATATTCTAAAAATGTAATTATACACCATTTATTACTACATAAAAGTATACAAATATCAGAACTTAACTCATTTTATTCTTTTTTTTTCAATTTAAGAATGAAGTTTAAGTTTAAAAACTGCCAGAATGGTTGTTTAGTCTAAACAATAAATAAATAAAGTCAAACATAGTGCTATACTGCCCTCTTGTGTTCAAAATCAGGTAGGCCTATTATATCTATATAAAAATATACTAGGTATGTGACGGTGAGAATATTTTACCACTGGTTAACTGACGTGTGACACTGCTGGGGGCTTTTTAATCGCTAACTTAAAAACGAAAGTAAAATATGTTCGTCCGCACGGACATTGATAATGGTGCGGAGCAGAGCGAGCGTTTTCAATAAATTCCTATGGAAGGAGGAATGACCTAAGAAACGTTGACTCTGTTCTGCTCGTTCCTCGCTGAGGACGCGCACCATTATGAATGCCTGTGCAGCCGTGAGCATTTTAGTTTCATTTTTGGGGCGGATTGCTTGAATGTATTTAAAAAAAGCACAATGTTGTGTTTTATTGCTACTGTACAAAAATATAAGTTAACACTTTGCAGTTTGAATGATGTTCTGAACAAAATGACAGAGTATGTTTTTATGTGTCCACTGTTCAATCGCGCCCTCGTTTTAGTGATTCCCAAGTTATTTTTTCATTTAAGTTTTTTCATTGTTCTAATCAGGTCAGGCAAGTAAAATTATCTGTGTCTTATCCCTTACATTTTTATATAATATATATACACTACTGTTCAAAAATTTGGGGTCAGTAAGATTTTTAAGCGAAGTTTCTTCTGCTCACCAAGGCTGCATTTATTTGATTAAAAATACAAACAAAAACAGTAATATTGTAAAATAGTATTCCAATTTAAAACAGCTGCTTTCTATTTTAATATATTTTAAACTGTTATTTATTCCTGTGATCAAAGCTGAGTTTTCAGCATCATTACTCCAGTCGTCACTGTCACATGATCCTTCAGAAATTATTCTAATATGATGATTGATGCTCAAGAAACATTCATTATTATTTTAAATGTCGAAAACAGTTGTGTACAGTCTTTGATGAATAGAAAGTTCAAAAGAACAGCATTTATCTGAAATCTAAAGCTTTTGTAACATTAAACACTACCGTTCAGAAGTTTGGGGTCAGTAATAATTTAAATTTTAATTTTGGGGGAAAGAAATAAAATAAATCAATACTTTTATTCATCGAGAATGAGTTAAACTGATCAAAAGTTACAGTACAGACATTTATAATGTTAAAAAAAATTATATTTGAAATAAATGCTGTTCTTTTGAACTTTACATTCATCAACGCATTTTGAAAAAAAATCTGTACACAACTGTTTTCAACATTGAAAATAATAATTAATATTTATTGACCATCAATCATCATATTAGAATGGTTTCTGAAGGATCATGTGACACTGAAGACGGGAGTAATGATGCTGAAAACTCAGCTTTGATCACATAAATTAATTACAGTGTAAAATATTTTAAAATAGAAAACAGCTGTTTTAAATTGGAATAATATTTCACAATATTACTGTTTTTGTTTGTATTTTTAATCAAATAAATGCAGCCTTGGTGAGCAGAAGAGACTTCTCCTAAAAACATTAAAAATCTTCCTGACCCCAAACTTTTGAACGGTATATATATATATATATATATATATATATATATATACACATATATAAATATATATATATATATATATATATATATATACACATATATATATATATATATATATATATATATATATATATATATATATATATATATATATACATATATATACATATATATATGTTTGTATATATATATATATATATATATATAAATATAGCTGCGAGCAGCGATGGAGGGCCAAAGCCGGCGGTACCGCCACCCCGGTGCCTTTAGGTAACTAAAGGCACCGGGGTTGCGGTGCCACCGGCTTGGGCCCGTAATCGCTGCTCGCAGCTATATTTATTATTTTTTTTTCAACCTTTCGGGCACTTTTGGGGCCCTTAACGTGCTCGAAAACTCTTGAAACTTTGCACACAGGTCAGAACCCGCGGCCATTAGGGCCGGGCTGAAGCTGGGACACTGGCGTGGCAGGGAGGCTCGACAGCGCCCCCTGGAACGGGGTCCGAAAACTTGGTCCATAAATCAAACACGCTTGCATGTAATAATATGAAACTTGGTACACATATAGATCTCATCGGGCCAAACAACTTTCGTACTTTTACTTTTTACGCCAGCCCAACAGGAAGTCGGCTATTATGGGTTGTTTGGAAACGCATGCTGTGGAATTTAATGTACTCCTCCTAGGGAATTCATCCATTCGCCTCCAAACTCAGTCAGCATGAAGTCAAGACATTGAGGATGCTAAATTGCGGACGGATTTTTGATATCTCGAACGGTTTGGCTGTGGCGAGGACACGAATTTATGGCGAATAATGGAAACAGGAAGTGTGTTATAACTTCTGCATACATTAACTGATCTTGATTAAACTTCAGCAGTGTGTTCGTTGTAAGAGGTCGATCACATGGATGTGACTATTGTGAGTCAAAGTTATAGCGCCACCAACTGGCAACAGGAAGTGTGTCCCTTTCAAAATGCTTTGAAATCACCCTCTTATTTTTACCCGATTTGCTTCAAACTTTATGTGTATAATGTAAACACACGGCAGATGTAGACCTGTGAAAGGATTTTTGATATCTTTAATACTGTTGCCATGGCAACGCTTCAAACTTTAATATTCTTTTTTGATGCTTTTGAGACTCTTAACATACTTGAAATTGGATGAAACTCGACAGACACATCACATTTATTAGCCAGTAGACATGTGCAAAGTTTCAGAAACGGGCGTGGTGAGGGGCTCAGTAGCGCCACCTTTAGTCATAAGTGGGGGGGTTAGTTTTATCAACAGCAACAAAACTTGGTATGTGTATTGTTCTCATCAAGACGGACAACTTTCTAATTTACATGAACTATCTCTGACCAACAGGAAGAGAGATATTTTGGTTTGAATGTGGATATTCTGAAGAATTTTCTCTCCCTCTCTCTGTGTCTCTGTGTGTGTGAGGGGAGGGGGGGATTTGACTATTGCTTTTACATTGTTAATCAAGGTTTCAGGGGCTTTTGGGGTCCTTAACGTGCTCAAAAACTCTTGTAACTTTGCACACAAGTCAGAACCCCCTGCCATCAGGGACGGGCTGAAGCTGGTACCCGGGCGTGGCAGGGGGGCTCAACAGCGCCCCCTTGAACGGGGGTCCCAAAACTTGGTCCATAGATCAAACACGCTTGCATTAATTAATATGAAACTCGGTACACATATAGATCTCATCGGGCCGAACAACTTTCCCCTGGTCAAGTTTTACGCCAGCCCAACAGGAAGTCGGCTATTATGGGTTGTTTGGAAAACGCTTGCTGTGGAATGCGAAGTACTCCTCCTAGAGAATTCATCCAATCCCCACCAAACTCGGTGTGCATGAAGTCAAGACATTGAGGATTCTAAATTGCGGACGGATTTTTGATATCTCGAACGGTTTGGCCGTGGCGAGGAAACGAATTTATGGCGAGAAAAGAGAAACACGAAGTGGTATAACTTCTGCATACATTAACTGATCTTGATGAAACTTCACCAGTGTGTTCGTGGTAAGAGGCCGATCAGATGGATGTAACTATTGTGAGTCAAAGTTATAGCGCCACCAACTGGCAGCAGGAAGTGTGTCACTTTCAAAATGCTTTTGACAAAAGTGGGGGGGTTAGTTTTACCCACAGTTTTAAAAATCAGTACGTACATTGGTCTCATCGAGCCGGACAACTTTCTAATATACAGTTATTAGCTTCGACCAATAGGAAGTCAGATATTTTGGTTTGAATGTGAATTTATTTGCAAATTCAGCCTCTGCTTTTTACCCACTCCTGCTAAGTGTTTTTTTTTTTATTCACACCAAACTTTTTTAATACGATGAAAATACATTAAAGATGCTAAATTGTGAACGGATATTAAATATTTCAAACGGTTTTGACATGGCGAGGGATTAAAATAATGTCAAAAAAGGAATCAGAAAACATCTCATATCTTCTTAAAATTTAATTATACACCATTTATTTTTATATAAAATTATACAAATATCAGAACTAAACCGAAACAGAACTAGTTTTGGGTTTATTCAGTTTTTTTCAATTCAAGAATTATGTACAAGTTTAAAATCAGCCAGAATGCGCTATTTAGTAAAAAAAAAAAAGTCATACATAGGGCTATACTGCCCTCTTGTGTTCAAAATCAGGTAGGCCCATTGTATATTGTATTTATATATAAATATAATAGCGATGTGACTGAGAATTTTTTCCCACTGGTTAATTGATGTGTGACACCGCGGCGGGGGCTTTTAAATCGCTAACTTAAAGGGATACTCCACTTTAAATGGAAAATTCTGTCATCATATACTCACCCTCATGTTGTTTCAATCCTTTATTAATTTCTTTCTTCTGCTGAACAGAAAGGAAGATATTTAGAAGAATGTCAGTAACCAGACAGTTTCTGGTCTCATTGACTTCCATAGTATACATTTTTTTCCTACTATGGAAGTCAATGGGATCAGAAACTGTCTGGTTACTGACATTCTCCTAAATATCTTCCTTTCTGTTCAGCAGAAGAAAGAAATTCATAAAGGATTAAAACAACATGAGGGTGAGAATATGGTGACAGAATTTTCATTTTAAAGTGGAGTATCCCTTGGAGGCTCGACAGCGCCCCCTGGAACGGGGTCCGAAAACTTGGTCCATAAATCAAACACGCTTGCATGTAATATGAAACTCGGTACACATATAGATCTCATCGGGCCAAACAACTTTCGTACTTCTACTTTTTATGCCAGCCCAACAGGAAGTCGGCTATTATGGGTTGTTTGGAAACGCATGCTGTGGAATTTAATGTACTCCTCCTAGGGAATTCATCCATTCGCCTCCAAACTCAGTCAGCATGAAGTCAAGACATTGAGGATGCTAAATTGCGGACGGATTTTTGATATCTCGAACGGTTTGGCTGTGGCGAGCACACGAATTTATGGCGAATAATGGAAACAGGAAGTGTGTTATAACTTCTGCATACATTAACTGATCTTGATTAAACTTCAGCAGTGTGTTCGTTGTAAGAGGCCGATCACATGGATGTGACTATTGTGAAGAATTTTCTCTCCCTCTCTCTGTGTCTCTGTGTGTGTGAGGGGAGGGGGGGATTTGACTATTGCATTTATATTGTTAATCAAGGTTTCAGGGGCTTTTGGGGTCCTTAACGTGCTCAAAAACTCTTGTAACTTTGCACACAAGTCAGAACCCCCTGCCATCAGGGACGGGCTGAAGCTGGGACCCGGGCGTGGCAGGGGGGCTCAACAGCGCCCCCTTGAACGGGGGTCCCAAAACTTGGTCCATAGATCAAACACGCTTGCATTAATTAATATGAAACTCGGTACACATATAGATCTCATCGGGCCGAACAACTTTCCCCTGGTCAAGTTTTACGCCAGCCCAACAGGAAGTCGGCTATTATGGGTTGTTTGGAAAACGCTTGCTGTGGAATGCGAAGTACTCCTCCTAGAGAATTCATCCAATCCCCACCAAACTCGGTGTGCATGAAGTCAAGACATTGAGGATTCTAAATTGCGGACGGATTTTTGATATCTCGAACGGTTTGGCCGTGGCGAGGAAACGAATTTATGGCGAGAAATGAGAAACACGAAGTGGTATAACTTCTGCATACATTAACTGATCTTGATGAAACTTCACCAGTGTGTTCGTGGTAAGAGGCCGATCAGATGGATGTAACTATTGTGAGTCAAAGTTATAGCGCCACCAACTGGCAGCAGGAAGTGTGTCACTTTCAAAATGCTTTTGACAAAAGTGGGGGGGTTAGTTTTACCCACAGTTACAAAAATCAGTACGTACATTGGTCTCATCGAGCCGGACAACTTTCTAATATACAGTTATTAGCTTCGACCAATAGGAAGTCAGATATTTTGATTTGAATGTGGATTTATTTGCAAATTCAGCCTCTGCTTTTTACCCACTCCTGCTAAGTGTTTTTTTTTTTATTCACACCAAACTTTTTTTACACGATGAAAATACATTAAAGATGCTAAATTGTGAACGGATATTAAATATTTCAAACGGTTTTGACATGGCGAGGGATTAAAATAATGTCAAAAAAGGAATCAGAAAACATCTCATATCTTCTTAAAATTTAATTATACACCATTTATTTTTATATAAAATTATACAAATATCAGAACTAAACCGAAACAGAACTAGTTTTGGGTTTATTCAGTTTTTTTCAATTCAAGAATTATGTACAAGTTTAAAATCAGCCAGAATGCGCTATTTAGTAAAAAAAAAAGTCATACATAGGGCTATACTGCCCTCTTGTGTTCAAAATCAGGTAGGCCCATTGTATATTGTATATATATATAAATATATTAGCGATGTGACTGAGAATTTTTTCCCACTGGTTAATCGATATGTGACACCGCGGTGGGGGCTTTTAAATCGCTAACTTAAAGGGATACTCCACTTTAAATTGAAAATTCTGTCATCATATACTCACCCTCATGTTGTTTCAATCCTTTATGAATTTCTTTCTTCTGCTGAACAGAAAGGAAGATATTTAGAAGAATGTCAGTAACCGGACAGTTTCTGGTCTCATTGACTTCCATAGTATACATTTTTTCCTACTATGGAAGTCAATGGGATCAGAAACTGTCTGGTTACTGACATTCTTCTAAATATCTTCCTTTCTGTTCAGCAGAAGAAAGAAATTCATAAAGGATTAAAACAACATGAGGGTGAGTATATGATGACAGAATTTTCATTTTAAAGTGGCGTATTCCTTTAAAAGTGAAAGTGAAATACGGTCGTCCAGTAGGAATGAACTAAAAAACATTCACTCTGTTCTGCTCGTTCCTCGCTGTAGACGCGTTATTGCCCATGCAGCCGTGAGCATTTTAGTTTCATTTAAAAAATAGCGCCATTTCGGGGGTGGGATTGCTTGAATGTTTTTTTACAAAAGCACAATGTTGTGTTTTATTGCGAGTGTACATAAATATAAGTAAACACATTGCAGTTTAAATGATGTCCTGTATGAACAAACCGACGGAGTAGCCTATGTTTTTATGTTTCCACTGTTCGATCGCGCCCACGCCTCACACACACACCTCACACACACACACACACACTGTGCATTCCAGCATTGCAATCTTGACATCGCAGCCGGTTCATTACAGCTGTAATAAAATATAATAATAAATATAAATAGTCAACCTATTTGCAGCAAATGATAGTAGATTTTAGATCAATATATTTGTTTTAATTACAATTTTAATTAACACTAACTTTATTCTCATCTGAATTATAAATAATTTATTTCTGTATAAAATAATACTACCATTAAAAAATACATTTGATTGTCTTTTTTAATCAATGGAGAATGTGTGACTTAAAAATAAACAGATTAGTGCTCGGTTTGAGGACAAGAAATGAAAACCAATGCAATATGATGAATGTCCAAAAACGTTCGCTCTTCTCTGCCCATTCCTCGCCTCGCCATATATATATATATATATATATATATTTTTTTTTGTTACATTTATATATATATATATATATATATATATATATAAATATAGCTGCGAGCAGCGATGGAGGGCCCAAGCCGGTGACACCGCCACCCCGGTGGCTTTAGTGTAACTAAAGGCACCAGGGTGGCGGTGCCACCGGCTTGGGCCCGCCATCGCTGCTCGCAGCTATATTTAGGGCCCAAGCCCTGAAAGGGCGAAGGCCCTATTGTTTCCGGTAGGATTATTAGGGGCCAAGCACCGAAGGTGCGGAGGCACCTATTGTATCTGTTCCCGTTCTTATTATTAGGGGCCAAGCACCGAAGGTGCGGAGGCACCTATTGTTTTTGTTCCCGTTCTTATTATTATTAGGGGCCAAGCACCGAAGGTGCGGAGGCACCTATTGTTTTTGTTCCCGTTCTTATTATTATTATTAGGGGCCAAGCACCGAAGGTGCGGAGGCACCTATTGTTTTCGTTCGCGTTCTTATTATTAGGGGCCAAGCACCGAAGGTGCGGAGGCACCTATTGTTTTTGTTCCCGTTCTTATTATTATTATTAGGGGCCAAGCACCGAAGGTGCGGAGGCACCTATTGTTTTCGTTCGCGTTCTTATTATTATTATTAGGGGCCAAGCACCGAAGGTGCGGAGGCACCTATTGTTTTCGTTCCCGTTCTTATTATTATTAGGGGCCAAGCACCGAAGGTGCGGAGGCACCTATTGTATCTGTTCCCGTTCTTATTATTATTCTTCCTTCTTCCGACTGGGAGTCTATGGCAGCCCATAGAACCGATTGCGGGAAAGTTGTTTTGGTTTGACATTCTGATAGAGGACAGTCCCAACATTAAATACACCAATTTTGGTGTTTCTAAGTCATTCCCTCTAGCGCCACCACCTGTCCAAAGTTTCACTATTACTTTGCTAATAACTTTTGAACCGTTAGGCCAATCAACAAAATTATTTTTTCCTCTGATTCCTGAGCTCATGGCGATTCGATTGCACCCTATGACGTCATTTCCGTCATAACAATATGGCCGCCATTTTGAATTTTCAAAAAAAGCTACTTTTTCGAACTCGTCCTAGACGGTTTGTCCGATTTGCACGAAAATTGAACCAGATCATCTTCAGGTAGTGCTGACAAAAAGTTATGGAATTCAAATTGATTCGTCAAACCGTTTTCGATAAACGCACGAATACATTTTACGTAGCGCTAGCAAAAACAGTCGTAAGGCCGTATCTCCGCAACGGTTTATCGTATTCAGACCAAACTTGGTACTTGTACTTACAAGCATGACCTGAGGCTACATGCTGTGTTTCGGCGCAGCGCCACCTACTGGTCCGGAGATATGAAAAATGGCTATTTTTGCTTATAACTTCTGAACAGTTTGTCCAAAAATCATAAAATTGGTCTCGTTAGATTCAGGGCAACATGCCGAGTCGAATGATATCCAATTTGACCATATCGGTCATTTTGGCTGTCGGCCATTTTGAATTTTGTGCTAAAATTCTGTATTTTATGAACGCATGAACGGATTGTTACGAAACGTGGTATGGGTCATCAGCACAATGCCCTGAATGAGCCTGAGAAGTTTCGAAACAGCGCCACCTAGTGGTGAATTTTTTTTTTTCAAATGCTTATAACTTTGGGTGTGGTCGACTTATTTTCACGAAACTCATCTTTTTAGACTCCTGAATCGTTGCCGAGTCCTACGATACCAAACATGCTAGGTTTCGCCTTACGGTTTGTGTAGCGTTGTGATTTAGCGCTTAAAAAACATTTGGCTATATCTTTGAAACCGCTAGTCCGATTGAGACGAAACCACCGTCAGAAGTTTGGAAACATAGGTCGATAGCTATACGCCAATGCCCAAATGCGAAAATATTGATGTTTAGGGGTACTAATTTCCAATCAAAGTCATGTGTCAGTCATTTTTTTCGTGTTTTTTCATATAAATGTCTATAACTCCGAAGCGAATTGAGATATTTTCACCAAAATTGACAC
This sequence comes from Rutilus rutilus, assembly GCF_951802725.1. NCBI lineage: Eukaryota > Metazoa > Chordata > Actinopteri > Cypriniformes > Leuciscidae > Rutilus > Rutilus rutilus. The sequence continues at coordinate 38,627,220 of NC_140212.1, forward strand.
ACATATGTATGGGCTCACTCTGAGTACACGTAAAAAAAATTGTGGGACTTAGCCTCTTGGTGGCGCTATAATTGAACAAAATATGAAATTCCCATTGACTTCAATACAGTTTTGTGAAATAAAATGCTATACTAAACAAATGCATTGGTGTAATATTACGAAACTCAGATTGTGTCATCAGCACCATCCCCTGAAGGCAACCAAAATATTTCAAGACAGCGCCACCTAGTGGTCAAAAGTTATAACAAAATTTCCAAAAAGGCTAATAACTTTTGAATAAATCTGGCTATTGAAATGCCACGGGTCTTAATAGATTCCTTGGGTCAAGCCGAGAACATAGATACCAAGGTTTCCTTATTTGGCCTAGCTTCCTGTCCGCCATCTTGATTTTCAGACAAAACCTACTTTTTCGAACTCCTCCTAGACCGTTTGTCCGATTTTCACCAAAATCGAATCGTATCATCTCCAGACTGTGCTGACTAAAAGTTATGGATTTCGTGTCTATAGACGAAACCGTTTTCGTATAGCGTAGCAGCAAATATGAGGCATGATGCTAAAAGCACTATTCAGGCTTTATCTCTGCAATGCCTTGACATATTGACACCAAACTTTGTATGTGTCATTGTCACTTCACTCTGACCACATCACATCAGTTTTGTAACTGCGCCACCTATTGGTGAAAGTGATAATCCATTAAATCATATTTTGAATGACTGTTTATATGATTTTTCAGCCATTTCGCCTAAAATCCTCTTTGAATGTCTTTAATTGCTCATTGTTGCAGTTGGTCTGACACCTTCAGCCATGTTGGCATATCCTGTCATCTGCTTGCGCTTGGCCCCGATAATTGCTGCTTGCAGCTATATTTATTATTATTATTATTATTATTCTTCCTTCTTCCGACTGGGAGTCTATGGCAGCCCATAGAACCGATCGCGGGAAAGTTGTAATGGTTTGACATTCTGATAGAGGACAGTCCCAACATTAAATACACCAATTTTGGTGTGTCTAAGTCATTCCCTCTAGCGCCACCAACTGTCCAAAGTTTCACTCATGTTTATGCTAATAACTTTTGAACCACACGGGATAGAAACAAAATTATTTTTTCCTCTGATTTCTGAGCTCAGGGCGATTCGATTGCACCCTATGGCGTTATTTTTCGTCATAATAATTTTTCCGCCATTTTGAATTTTCCAAAAAACCTACTTTTTCAAACTCCTCCTAGGCCGTTGCTCCAATTTCCACGAAAATTGAATCAGATCATCTTCAGACCATGCCGACAAAAAGTTATGGAATTCGTGTTGATTCATCAAACCGTTCTCGAATACCGCGCAAACAAATTTTACGTAGCGCTTGCGAAAACAGACACAAGCCAGTATCTCCTCAACACTTTATCATATTCAGACCAAACTTGGTACATCTCATCACAAGCATGACCTGAGGCAACATGCTGCGTTTCGGCACAGTGCCACCTACTGGTCCGGAGATATGAAAAATGGCTATTTTTGCTTATAACTTCTGAATGGTTTGTCCAAAAATCATAAAAGTGGTCTCGTTAGATTCAGGGCATCATGCTGAGTCGACTGATATCCAATTTTCCCCGATCAGCCATTTTGGCTGTCGGCCATTTTGAATTATGTGCTAAAATGCTGTATTTTATGAACGCGTGAACGTATCGTTACAAAACTCGGAATGGATCATCAGCACGATGCCCTGAAGGAGCCTGAGAAGTTTCGAAACAGTGCCACCTAGTGGTGAATTTTTTTTCCCAAATGCTTCCAAATGCTTATAACTTTGGGTGTGGTCGACTTATTTTCACGAGACTCATCTCATTAGAGTCCTGAATCGTTGCCGAGTCCCACGATACCAAACATGCTAGGTTTTGCCTTACGGTTTGTGTAGCGTTGTGATTTAGCGCTTAAAAAACATTTGGCTATATCTTTGAAACCGCTAGTCCGATCGAGACGAAACCACCTTCAGAAGTTTGGAAACATAGGTCGATAGCTATATGCCAATGCCCAAATGCGAAAATATTGATGTTTAGGGGTAGTAAATTCCAATCAAAGTCATGTGTCAGTCATTTTTTACGTGTTTTTTCATATAAATGTCTATAACTCCGAAGCGAATTGAGATATCTTCACCAAAATCGACACACATATGTACGAGCTCACTCTGAGGACATGTAAAAAAAATGGTGGGACTCAGCCTCTTGGTAGCGCTATAATAGAACAAAACATGAAATTCCCATTGACTTCAATACAGTTTTGTGAAATAAAATGCTATACTAAACAAATGCATTGGTGTAATATTACAAAACTCAAAATGTGCCATCAGCACCATTCCCTGAAGGTACCCAAAATATTTCAAGACAGTGCCACCTAGCGGTCAAAAGTTATAACAACATTTCCAAAAAGGCTAATAACTTTTGAATAAATCTGGCTACTGAAATGCCACTGGTCTTAATAGATTCCTTGGGTCAAGCCGAGAACATAGATACCAAGTTTTCCTTATTTGGCCAAACTTCCTGTCCGCCATCTTGATTTTCATTCAAAACCTACTTTTTCGAACTCCTCCTAGAGCGTTTGTCCGATTTTCACCAAAATCGAATCGTATCATCTCCAGACTGTGCTGACTAAAAGTTATGGATTTCGTGTCTATAGACGAAACCGTTTTCGTATAGCGTAGCAGCAAACTTGAGGCATGATGCTAAAAGCACTATTCAGGCTTTATCTCTGCAATGCCTTGACATATTGACACCAAATTTTGTATGTGTCATTGTCACTTCACTCTGACCACATCACATCACATTTGTAACTGCGCCACCTATTGGTCGAAAGTGATAATCCATTAAATCATATTTTGAATGACTTTTTATATGATTTTTCAGCCATTTCGCCTAAAATCCTCTTTAAATGTATTTAATTGCTCATTGTTGCAGATGGTCTGACACCTTCAGCCATGTTGGCATATCCTGTCATCTGCTTGCGCTTGGCCCCGATAATTGCTGCTTGCAGCTATATTTATTATTATTCTTCTTCCGACTGGGCGTCTATGGCAGCCCATAGAACCGATTGCGGGAAAGTTGTTTTGGTTTGACATTCTGATAGAGGACAGTCCCAACATTAAATACACCAATTTTTGTGTTTCTAAGTCATTCCCTCTAGCGCCACCACCTGTCCAAAGTTTCACTTTTATTTTGCTAATAACTTTTGAACCGTAAGGCCAATCAACAAAATTCTTTTTTCCTCTTATTTCTGAGCTCATGCCGATTCGATTGCACCCTATGACGTCATTTTCCGTCATATAAATATGGCCGCCATTTTTAATTTTCTGAAAAAGCTACTTTTTCGAACTCGTCCTAGACGGTTTGTCCGATTTGCACGAAAATTGAACCAGATCATCTTCAGGCAGTGTTGACCAAAAGTTATGGAATTCAAATTGATTCGTCAAACCGTTTTCGATAAACGCACGAATACATTTTACGTAGCGCTAGCAAAAACAGTCGTAAGGCTGTATCTCCGCAAAGGTTTATCGTATTCAGACCAAACTTGGTACATGTACTCACAAGCATGACCTGAGGCTACATGCTGCGTTTCGGCGCAGCGCCACCTACTGGTCCGGAGATATGAAAAATGGCTATTTTTGCTTATAACTTCTGAACAGTTTGTCCAAAAATCATAAAATTGGTCTCGTTAGATTCAGGGCGACATGCCGAGTCGACTGATATCCAATTTTACCATATCGGCCATTTTGACTGTCGGCCATTTTGAATTATGTGCTAAAATGCTGTATTTTATGAACGCATGAACGGATTGTTACGAAACTTGGCATGGGTCATCAGCACGATGTCCTGAAGGAGTGTGAGAAGTTTCGAAACAGCGCCACCTAGTGGGGAATTTTTTTTTTCAAATGCTTATAACTTTGGGTGCGGTCGACTTATTTTCACGAGACTCATCTAATTAGACTCCTGAAACATTGCCGAGTCCTACGATACCAAACATGCTAGGTTTCGCCTTACGGTTTGTGTAGCGTTGTGATTTAGCGCTTAAAAAACATTAGGCTATATCTTCGAAACCGCTTGTCCGATCGAGACGAAACCACCGTCAGAAGTTTGGAAACATAGGTCGATAGCTATATGCCAATGCCCAAATGCGAAAATATTGATGTTTAGGGGTAGTAAAATTCAAACAAAGTCATGTGTCAGTCATTTTTTACGTGTTTTTTCATATAAATGTTTATAACTCTAAAGCAAATTGAGATATTTTCACCAAAACTGACACACATATGTATGGGCTCACTCTGAGGACACGTAAAAAAAATTGTGGGACTGAGCCTCTTGGTGGCGCTATAATAGAACAAAACATGAAATTCCCATTGACTTCAATACAGTTTTGTGAGATAAAATGCTATTTTCATTCAAAACCTACTTTTTCGAACTCCTCCCACACCGTTTGTCCGATTTTCACCAAAATCGAATCGTATCATCCCCAGACTGTGCCGACTAAAAGTTATGGATTTCGTGTCAATTGACGAAACCGTTTTCGTATAGCGCAGCAGCAAATTTGAGGCATGATGCTAATAGCACTATTCAGGCTTTATCTCTGCAATGCCTTGACATATTGACACCAAACTTTGTATGTGTCATTGTCTCCTCACTCTGACCACATCACATCAGTTTTGTAACTGCGCCACCTATTTGTCGAAAGTGATAATCCATTAAATCATATTTTTAATTACTGTTTCTATGATTTTTCAGCCATTTCGTCTAAAATCCTCTTTAAATGTCTTTAATTGCTCATTGTTGCAGTTGGTCTGACACTTTCAGACATGTCGGCATGTCTTGTCGTCTTATTCTGCTTGGCCCCGGTAATTGCTGCTTGCAGCTATATTTATTAGGGGCCAAGCACCGAAGGTGCGTAGGCACCTATTGTATCCGTTCCCGTTCCTATTATTATTATTATTCTTCCTTCTTCCAACTGGGAGTCTATGGCAGCCCATAGAACCGATTGCGGGAAAGTTGTTTTGGTTTGACATTCTGATAGAGGACAGTCCCAACATTAAATACACCAATTTTGGTGTTTCTAAGTCATTCCCTCTAGCGCCACCACCTGTCCAAAGTTTCACTTTTATTTTGCTAATAACTTTTGAAGCGTAAGGCCAAACAAAAAAAATCTTTTTTTCTCTGATTCCTGAGCTCATGCCGATTCGATTGCACCGTATGACGTCATTTTCCGGCATATAAATATGGCCGCCATTTTGAATGTGCTGAAAAAGCTACTTTTTCGAACTCGTCCTAGACGGTTTGTCCGATTTGCACGAAAATTGAACCAGATCATCTTCAGGTAGTGCTGACAAAAAGTTATGGAATTCAAATTGATTCGTGAAACCGTTTTCGAATAACGCTCGAACAAATTTTATGTAGCGCTTGCAAAAACAGTCGTAGGGCTGTATCTCCGCAACGCTTTATCGGATTCAGACCAAAATTGGTACATGTCATCACAAGCATGACCTGAGGCTACATGCTGCGTTTCGGCGCAGCGCCACCTACTGGTCCGGAGATATGAAAAATTGCTATTTTTGCTTATAACTTCTGAACAGTTTGTCCAAAAATCATAAAATTGGTCTTGTTAGATTCAGGGCAACATGCCGAGTCGACTGATGTCCAATTTTACCATATCGGCCATTTTGGCTGTCGGCCATTTTGAATTATGTGCTAAAATGCTGTATTTTATGAACGCATGAACGAATTGTTATGAAACTTGGGATTGGTCATCATCACGATGTCCAGAAGGAACCTGAGAAGTTTCGAAACAGCGCCACCTAGTGGTGAATTTTTTTTCCCAAATGCTTATAACTTTGGGTGTGGTCGACTTATTTTCACGAGACTCATCTCATTAGAGTCCTGAATCGTTGCCGAGTCCCACGATACCAAACATGCTAGGTTTCGCCTTACGGTTTGTGTAGCGTTGTGATTTAGCGCTTAAAAAACATTTGGCTATATCTTCGAAACCGCTAGTCCGATCGAGACGAAACCACCGTCAGAAGTTTGGAAACATAGGTCGATAGCTATACGCCAATGCCCAAATGCGAAAATATTGATGTTTAGGGGTACTAATTTCCAATCAAAGTCATGTGTCAGTCATTTTTTTCGTGTTTTTTCATATAAATGTCTATAACTCCGAAGTGAATTGAGATATTTTCACCAAAATTGACACACATATGTATGGGCTCACTCTGAGGACACGTAAAAAAAATTGTGGGACTGAGCCTCTTGGTGGCGCTATAATTGAACAAAATATGAAATTCCCATTGACTTCAATACAGTTTTGTGAAATAAAATGCTATACTAAACAAATGCATTGGTGTAATATTACGAAACTCAGATTGTGTCATCAGAACCATCCCCTGAAGGCAACCAAAATATTTCAAGACAGCGCCACCTAGTGGTCAAAAGTTATAACAAAATTTCCAAAAAGGCTAATAACTTTTGAATAAATCTGGCTATTGAAATGCCACGGGTCTTAATAGATTCCTTGGGTCAAGCCGAGAACATAGATACCAAGATTTCCTTATTTGGCCAAACTTCCTGTCCGCCATCTTGATTTTCAGTCAAAACCTACTTTTTCGAACTCCTCCTAGACCGTTTGTCCGATTTTCACCAAAATCGAATCGTATCATCTCCAGACCGTGCCGACTAAAAGTTATGGATTTCGTGTCGATAGACGAAACCGTTTTCGTATAGCGCAGCAGCAAAGTTGAGGCATGATGCTAATAGCAATAATTAAGGCTTTATCTCTGCAATGCCTTGATATATTGACACCAATCTTTGTATGTGTCATTGTCACTTCACTCTGACCACATCACATCAGTTTTGTAACTGCGCCACCTATTGGTCGAAAGTGATAATCCATCAAATCATATTTTTAATTATTGTTTCTATGATTTTTCAGGCATTTTGCCTAAAATCCTCTTTAAATGTCTTTAATTGCTCATTGTTGCAGTTGGTCTGACACTTTCAGACATGTTGGCATGTCTTGTCGTCTTATTCTGCTTGGCCCCGGTAATGGCTGCTTGCAGCTATATTTATTATTATTATTATTCTTCATTGTTCCGACTGGGAGTCTATGGCAGCCCATAGAACCGATTGCGGGAAAGTTGTAATGGTTTGACATTCTGATAGAGGACAGTCCCAACATTAAATACACCAATTTTGGTGTGTCTAAGTCATTCCCTCTAGCGCCACCAACTGTCCAAATTTTCACTCATGTTTCTGCTAATAACTTTTGAACCACAAGGGCTAGAAACAAAATTCTTTTTTCCTCTGATTCGTGAGCTCATGGCGATTCGATTGCACCCTATGACGTCATTTGTTGTCATAAAAACATTTCCGCCATTTTGAATTTTCCGAAAAACCTACTTTTTCGAACTCCTCCTAGGCCGTTGGTCCAATTTCCACGAAAATTGAATCAGATCATCTTCAGACCATGCCGAAAAAAAGTTATGGAATTCGTGTTGATTCATCAAACCGTTCTCGAATACCGCGCAAACAAATTTTACGTAGCGCTTGCAAAAACAGACACAAGCCAGTATCTCCTCAACACTTTATCATATTCAGACCAAACTTGGTACATCTCATCACAAGCATGACCTGAGGCAACATGCTGCGTTTCGGCGCAGTGCCACCTACTGGTCCGGAGATATGAAAAATTGCTATTTTTGCTTATAACTTCTGAATGGTTTGTCCAAAAATCATAAAAGTGGTCTCGTTAGATTCAGGGCGTCATGCTGAGTCGACTGATATCCAATTTTCCCCGATCAGCCATTTTGGCTGTCGGCCATTTTGAATTATGTGCTAAAATGCTGTATTTTATGAACGAGTGAACGTATCGTTACAAAACTCGGAATGGATCATCAGCACGATGCCCTGAAGGAGCCTGAGAAGTTTCGAAACAGTGCCACCTAGTGGTGAATTTTTTTTCCCAAATGCTTCCAAATGCTTATAACTTTGGGTGTGGTCGACTTATTTTCACGAGACTCATCTCATTAGAGTCCTGAATCGTTGCCGAGTCCCACGATACCAAACATGCTAGGTTTCGCCTTACGGTTTGTGTAGCGTTGTGATTTAGCGCTTAAAAAACATTTGGCTATATCTTCGAAACCGCTAGTCCGATCGAGACGAAACCACCGTCAGAAGTTTGGAAACATAGGTCGATAGCTATACGCCAATGCCCAAATGCAAAAATATTGATGTTTAGGGGTAGTAAATTCCAATCAAAGTCATGTGTCAGTCATTTTTTACGTGTTTTTTCATATAAATGTCTATAACTCCGAAGCGAATTGAGATATTTTCACCAAAATCGACACACATATGTATGAGCTCACTCTGAGGACATGTAAAAAAAATGGTGGGACTCAGCTTCTTGGTGGCGCTATAATAGAACAAAACATGAAATTCTCATTGACTTCAATACAGTTTTGTGAAATAAAATGCTATACTAAACAAATGCATTGGTGTAATATTACAAAACTCAAAATGTGCCATCAGCACCATCCCCTGAAGGTACCCAAAATATTTCGAGACAGTGCCACCTAGTAGTCAAAAGTTATAACAAAATTTCCAAAAAGGCTAATAACTTTTGAATAAATCTGGCTATTGAAATGCCACTGGTCTTCATAGATTCCCTGGGTCAAGCCGAGAACATAGATACCAAGTTTTCCTTATTTGGCCAGACTTCCTGTCCGCCATCTTGATTTTCATTCAAAACCTACTTTTTCGAACTCCTCCTAGACCGTTTGTCCGATTTTCACCAAAATCGAATCGTACCATCTCCAGACTGTGCCGACTAAAAGTTATGGATTTCGTGTCGATAGACGAAACCGTTTTCGTATAGCGCAGCAGCAAATTTGAGGCATGATGCCAAAAGCACTATTCAAGCTTTATCTCTGCAATCCCTTGAAATATTGACACCAAACTTTGTATGTGTCATTGTCACTTCACTCTGACCACATCACATCAGTTTTGTAACTGCTCCACCTATTGGTCGAAAGTGATAATCCATTAAATCATATTCTGAATTACTTTTTATATGATTTTTCAGCCATTTCGCCTAAACTCCTCTTTAAATGTCTTTAATTGCTCATTGTTGCAGTTGGTCTGACACCTTCAGCCATGTTGGAATATCCTGTCATCTGCTTGCGCTTGGCCCCGATAATTGCTGCTTGCAGCTATATTTATTATTATTATTCTTCATTGTTCCGACTGGGAGTCTATGGCAGCCCATAGAACCGATTGCGGGAAAGTTGTAATGGTTTGACATTCTGATAGAGGACAGTCCCAACATTAAATACACCAATTTTGGTGTGTCTAAGTCATTCCCTCTAGCGCCACCAACTGTCCAAAGTTTCACTCATGTTTCTGCTAATAACTTTTGAACCACAAGGGCTAGAAACAAAATTCTTTTTTCCTCTGATTCGTGAGCTCATGGCGATTCGATTGCACCCTATGACGTCATTTTCCGTCATTATAATTTTTCCGCCATTTTGAATTTTCCGAAAAAGCTACTTTTTCGAACTCCTCCTAGGCTGTTGCTCCAATTTCCACGAAAATTGAATCAGATCATCTTCAGACCATGCCGACAAAAAGTTATGGAATTCGTGTTGATTCGTCGAACCATTCTCGAATACCGCGCAAACAAATTTTATGTAGCGCTTGCAAAAATAGACACAAGCCAGTATCTCCTCAACACTTTATCATATTCAGACCAAACTTGGTACATGTCATCACAAGCATGACCTGAGGCTACATGCTGCGTTTCGGCGCAGCGCCACCTACTGGTCCGGAGATATGAAAAATGGCTATTTTTGCTTATAACTTCTGAACAGTTTGTCCAAAAATCATAAAAGTGGTCTCGATAGATTCAGGGCGTCATGCTGAGTCGACTGATATCCAATTTTCCCCGATCAACCATTTTGGCTGTCGGCCATTTTGAATTATGTGCTAAAATGCTGTATTTTAGGAATGCATGAACGTATCATTACGAAACTCGGTATGGGTCATCAGCATGATGTCCTGAAGGAGCCTGAGAAGTTTCGAAACAGTGCCATCTAGTGGTGAATTTTTTTTCCCCAAATACATCCAAATGCTTCTAACTTTGGGTGTGGTCAACTTATTTTCACAGGACTCATCTCTTTAGACTCCTGAATCGTTGCCGAGTCCAACGATACCAAACATGTTAGGTTTCGCCTTATGGTTTGTGTAGCGTTGTGATTTAGCGCTTAAAAAACATTTGGCTATATCTTTGAAACCGCTTTTCCGATCGAGACGAAACCACCTTCAGAAGTTTGGAAACATAGGTCGATAGCTATACACCAATGCCCAAATGCGAAAATATTGATGTTTAGGGGTAGTAAATTCCAATCAAAGTCATGTGTCAGTCATTTTTTACGTGTTTTTTCATAAAAATGTCTATAACTCTGAAGCGAATTGAGATATTTTCACCAAAATTGACACAAATATGCATGGGCTCACTCTGAGGACACATTAAAAAAATGGTGGGACTGAGCCTCTTGGTGGCGATATAACAGAACAAAACATGAAATTCCCATTGACTTCAATACAGTTTTGTGAATTAAAATGCTATAGTAAACAAATGCATTGGTGTAATATTACGAAACTCAGAATGTGCCATCAGCACCATCCCCTGAAGGTACCCAAAATATTTCGAGAGAGCGCCACATAGTGATCAAATGTTATGACAAAATTTTCAAAAAGGCTAATAAATTTTGAATAAATCTGGCTTTTGAAATGCCACTGGTCTTAATAGATTCCTTCGGTCAAGCCGAGAACATAGATACCAAGTTTTCCTTATTTGGCCAAACTTCCTGTCCGCCATCTTGATTTTCAGTCAAAACCTACTTTTTCGAACTCCTCCTAGACCGTTTGTCCAATTTTCACCAAAATCGAATCGTATCATCTCCAGACTATGCTGAATAAAAGTTATGGATTTCGTGTCAATAGACGAAACCGTTTTCGTATAGCGTAGCAGCAAAGTTGAGGCATGATGCTAAAAGCACTATTCAGGCTTTATCTCTGCAATGCCTTGACATATTGACACCAAACTTTGTATGTGTCATTGTCACTTCACTCTGACCACATCACATCACTTTTGTAACTGCGCCACCTATTGGTCGAAAGTGATAATCCATTAAATCATATTTTAAATGACTTTTTATATGATTTTTCAGCCATTTCATCTAAAATCCTCTTTAAATGTATTTAACTGCTCATTGTTCCAGTTGGTCTGACAACTTCAGCCATGTTGGCATATCCTGTCATCTGCTTGCGCTTGGCCCCGATAATTGCTGCTTGCAGCTATATTTAGGGGCCAAGCACCGAAGGTGCGGAGGCACCTATTGTGTTTGTTCCGGTTCTTATTAGGGGCCAAGCACCGAAGGTGCGGAGGCACCTATTGTTTTCGTTCGCGTTCTTATTATTATTATTATTAGGGGCCAAGCACCGAAGGTGCGTAGGCACCTATTGTATCTGTTCCCGTTCTTATTATTATTATTCTTCATTTTTCCGACTGGGAGTCTATGGCAGCCCATAGAACCGCTTGCGGGAAAGTTATGAAATTTGGCACAATGATAGAGGAGGGTCTGACCTATCAGCATAGCAAATTTGGAGTCTCCAAGTCATTACCTCTAGCGCCACCAACTGTCCAAAGTTGCACTCATGTTTATGCTAATAACTTTTGAACCACATGGGCTAGAAACAAAATTATTTTTTTCTCTGATTCCCTAGCTCAAGCCGATTCGATTGCACCCTATGACGTCATTTTCCGTCATGAAAATTTTTCCGCCATTTTGAATTTTCCGAAAAACCTACTTTTTCGAACTCCTCCTAGGCCGTTACTCCGATTTTCACGAAATTTGAACCAGATCATCTCCAGACCATGCCGACAAAAAGTTATGGAATTCAAGTTGATTCTCTTAACCGTTTTCGATAAACCCACGAAGAAATTTTACGTAGAGCTTGCGAAAACAGACATAAGGCTGTATCTCCGCAACGCTTTATCAGATTCAGACCAATCTTGGTACATGTCATCACAAGCATGACCTGAGGCTACATGCTGCGTTTCGGCGCAGCGCCACCTACTGGTCCGGAGATATGACAAATGGATGTTTTTGCTTATAACTTCTGAATGGTTTGTCCAAAAATCATAAAATCAGTCTCGTTAGATTCAGGGCAACATGCCGAGTCGACTGATATCCAATTTTCCCAGATCAGCCATTTTGGCTGTCGGCCATTTTGAATTATGTGCTAAAATGCTGTATTTTATGAACGCGTGAACGTATCGTTACAAAACTCGGAATGGATCATCAGCACGCTGCCCTGAAGGAGCCTGAGAAGTTTCGAAACAGTGCCACGTAGTGGTGAATTTTTTTCCCCAAATGCTTCCAAATGTTTATAACTTTGGGTGTGGTCGACTTATTTTCACGAGACTCATCTCATTAGAGTCCTGAATCGTTGCCAAGTTCCACGATACCAAACATGCTAGGTTTCGCCTTACGGTTTGTGTAGCGTTGTGATTTAGCGCTTAAAAAACATTTGGCTATATCTTCGAAACCGCTAGTCCGATCGAGACGAAACCACCGTCAGAAGTTTGGAAACATAGGTCGATAGCTATACGCCAATGCCCAAATGCAAAAATATTGATAGTAAAGGGTAGTAAAATCCAATCAAAGTCATGTGTCAGTCATTTTTTACGTGTTTTTTCATATAAATGTCTATAACTCTGAAGCGAATTGAGATATCTTCACCAAAATCGACACACATATGTATGGGCTCACTCTGAGGAAATGTAAAAAAAAATGGTGGAACTCAGCCTCTTGGTGGCGCTATAATAGAACAAAACATGAAATCCCCATTGACTTCAATACAGTTTTGTGAAATAAAATGCTATACTAAACGAATGCATTAGTTTAATATTTCGAAACTCAAAATGTGCCATCAGCACCATCCCCTGAAGGTACCCAAAATATTTTGAGACAGTGCCACCTAGTGGTCAAAAGTTGTAAGAAAATTTACAAAACTGCTAATAACTTTTGAATAAATTGGCCTATTGTAATGCAACAGGTCTTAATAGATTCCTTGGGTCAAGCCGAGAACATAGATACCAAGGTTTCCTTATTTGGCCTAGCTTCCTGTCCGCCATCTTGATTTTCAGTCAAAACCTACTTTTTCGAACTCCTCCTAGACCGTTTGTCCGATTTTCACCAAAATCGAATCGTATCATCTCCAGAGTGTGCTGACTAAAAGTTATGGATTTCGTGTCTATAGACGAAACCGTTTTCGTATAGCGTAGCAGCAAATTTGAAGCATGATGCTAAAAGCACTATTCAGGCTTTATCTCTGCAATGGCTTGACATATTGACACCAAACTTTGTATGTGTCATTGTCACTTCACTCTGACCACATCACATCAGTTTTGTGACTGCGCCACCTATTGGTCAAAAGTGATAATCCATTAAATCATATTTTGAATTACTTTTTATATGATTTTTCAGCCATTTCGCCTAAAATCTTCTTTAAATGTATTTAATTGCTCATTGTTGCAGTTGGTCTGACATCTTCAGCCATGTTGGCATATCCTGTCATCTGCTTGCGCTTGGCCCCGATAATTGCTGCTTGCAGCTATATTTATTATTATTATTCTTCATTGTTCCGACTGGGAGTCTATGGCAGCCCATAGAACCGATTGCGGGAAAGTTGTAATGGTTTGACATTCTGATAGAGGACAGTCCCAACATTAAATACACCAATTTTGGTGTGTCTAAGTCATTCCCTCTAGCGCCACCAACTGTCCAAAGTTTCACTCATGTTTCTGCTAATAACTTTTGAACCACAAGGGCTAGAAACAAAATTCTTTTTCCCTCTGATTCGTGAGCTCATGGCGATTCGATTGCACCATATGACGTCATTTTTCGTCATAAAAATTTTCCGCCATTTTGAATTTTCCGAAAAACCTACTTTTTCGAACTCGTCCTAGGCCGTTGGTCCAATTTCCACGAAAATTGAATCAGATCATCTTCAGACCATGCCGAAAAAAAGTTATGGAATTCGTGTTGATTCATCAAACCGTTCTCGAATACCGCGCAAACAAATTTTACGTAGCGCTTGTGAAAACAGTCGTAGGGCTGTATCTCCGCAACGGTTTATCGTATTCAGACCAAACTTGGTACATCTCATCACAAGCATGACCTGAGGCAACATGCTGCGTTTCGGCGCAGTGCCACCTACTGGTCCGGAGATATGAAAAATGGCTATTTTTGCTTATAACTTCTGAATGGTTTGTCCAAAAATCATAAAAGTGGTCTCGTTAGATTCAGGGCGTCATGCTGAGTCGACTGATATCCAATTTTCCCCGATCAGCCATTTTGGCTGTCGGCCATTTTGAATTATGTGCTAAAATGCTGTATTTTATGAGCGCGTGAACGTATCGTTACAAAACTTGGAATGGATCATCAGCACGATGCCCTGAAGGAGCCTGAGAAGTTTCGAAACAGTGCCACCTAGTGGTGAATTTTTTTCACCAAATGCTTTCAAATGCTTATAACTTTGGGTGTGGTCGACTTATTTTCACGAGACTCATCTCATTAGAGTCCTGAATCGTTGCCGAGTCCCACGATACCAAACATGCTAGGTTTTGCCTTACGGTTTGTGTAGCGTTGTGATTTAGTGCTTAAAAAACATTTGGCTATATCTTCGAAACCGCTAGTCCGATCGAGACGAAACCACCGCCAGAAGTTTGGAAACATAGGTCGATAGCTATACACCAATGCCCAAATGCGAAAATATTGATGTTTAGGGGTAGTAAATTCCAATCAAAGTCATGTGTCAGTCATTTTTTACGTGTTTTTTCATTTAAATGTCTATAACTCCGAAGCGAATTGAGATATTTTCACCAAAATCGACACACATATGTATGAGCTCACTCTGAGGACATGTAAAAAAAATGGTGGGACTCAGCCTCTTGGTGGCGCTATAATAGAACAAAACATGAAATTCCCATTGACTTCAATACAGTTTTGTGAAATAAAATGCTATACTAAACAAATGCATTGGTGTAATATTAGGAAACTCATAATGTGCCATCAGCACCATCCCCTGAAGGTATCCAAAATATTTCGAGACAGTGCCACCTAGTGGTCAAAAGTTATAACAAAATTTACAAAACTGCTAATAACTTTTGAATAAGTTGGCCTATTGTAATGCAACTGGTCTTAATAGATTCATTGGGTCAAGCCGAGAACATAGATACCAAGTTTTCCTTATTTGGCCTAGATTCCTGTCCGCCATCTTGATTTTCAGTCAAAACCTACTTTTTCGAACTCCTCCTAGACCGTTTGTCCGATTTTCACCAAAATCGAATCGTATCATCTCCAGACTGTGCTGACTAAAAGTTATTGATTTCGTGTCTATAGACGAAACTGTTTTCGTATAGCGTAGCAGCAAAGATGAGGCATGATGCTAAAAGCACTATTCAGGCTTTATCTCTGCAATGCCTTGACATATTGACACCAAACTTTGTATGTGTCATTGTCACTTCACTCTGACCACATCACATCAGTTTTCTAACTGCGCCACCTATTGGTTGAAAGTGATAATCCATTAAATCATATTTTGAATGACTTTATATATGATTTTTCAGCCATTTCGCCTAAAATCCTCTCTAAATGTCTTTAATTTCTCATTGTTGCAGTTGGTCTGACACCTTCAGCCATGTTGGCATATCCTGTCATCTGCTTGCGCTTGGCCCCGATAATTGCTGCTTGCAGCTATATTTATTATTATTATTATTATTATTCTTCCTTCTTCCGACTGGGAGTCTATGGCAGCCCATAGAACCGATCGCGGGAAAGTTGTAATGGTTTGACATTCTGATAGAGGACAGTCCCAACATTAAATACACCAATTTTGGTGTGTCTAAGTCATTCCCTCTAGCGCCACCAACTGTCCAAAGTTTCACTCATGTTTCTGCTAATAACTTTTGAACCACAAGGGCTAGAAACAAAATTCTTTTTTCCTCTGATTCGTGAGCTCATGGCGATTCGATTGCACCATATGACGTCATTTTCCGTCATTATAATTTTTCCGCCATTTTGAATTTTTCAAAAAACCTACTTTTTCGAACTCCTCCTAGGCCGTTGCTCCAATTTCCACGAAAATTGAATCAGATCATCTTCAGACCATGCCGACAAAAAGTTATGCAATTCGTGTTGATTCGTCAAACCGTTCTCGAATACCGCGCAAACAAATTTTATGTAGCGCTTGCGAAAACAGACACAAGCCTGTATCTCCGCAACGCTTTATCGTATTCACACCAAACTAAGCACATATCATCACAAGCATGACCTGAGCCTACATGCTGCGTTTCGGCGCAGTGCCACCTACTGGTCCGGAGATATGAAAAATGGCTGTTTTTGCTTATAACTTCTGAATGGTTTGTCCAAAAATCATAAAAGTGGTCTTGTTAGATTCAGGGCATCATGCTGAGTCGACTGATATCCAATTTTCCCAGATCAGCCATTTTGGCTGTCGGCCATTTTGAATTATGTGCTAAAATGCTGTATTTTAGGAATGCATGAACCTATCGTTACGAAACTCGGTATGGGTCATCAGCACGATGTCCTGAAGGACCCTGAGAAGTTTCGAAACAGTGCCATCTAGTGGTGAATTTTTTTCCCCAAATGCTTCCAAATGCTTATAACTTTGGTTGTGGTCAACTTATTTTCACAGGACTCATCTCTTTAGACTCCTGAATCGTTGCCGAGTCCAACGATACCAAACATGTTAGGTTTCGCCTTATGGTTTGTGTAGCGTTGTGATTTAGCGCTTAAAAAACATTTGGCTATATCTTTGAAACCGCTTGTCCGATCGAGACGAAACCACCTTCAGAAGTTTGGAAACATAGGTCGATAGTAATACGCCAATGCCCAAATGCGAAAATATTGATGTTTAGGGGTAGTAAAATCCAATCAAAGTCATGTGTCAGTCAATTTTTACGTGTTTTTTCATATAAATGTCTATAACTCCGAAGCGAATTGAGATATTTTCACCAAAATCGACACAAATATGCATGGGCTCACTCTGAGGACACATAAAAAAAATGGTGGGACTGAGCCTCTTGGTGGCGCTATAACAGAACAAAACATGAAATTCCCATTGACTTCAATACAGTTTTGTGAAATAAAATGCTATAGTAAACAAATGCATTGGTGTAATATTACGAAACTCAGAATGTGCAATCAGCTCCATCCCCTAAAGGTACCCAAAATATTTCGAGACAGCGCCACCTAGTGGTCAAAAGTTATAACAAAATTTCCAAAAAGGCTAATAACTTTTGAATAAATCTGGCTATTGAAATGCCACTGGTCTTAATAGATTCCCTGGGTCAAGCCGAGAACATAGATACCAAGTTTTCCTTATTTGGCCAAACTTCCTGTCCGCCATCTTGATTTTCAGTCAAAACCTACTTTTTCGAACTCCTCCTAGACTGTTTGTCCGATTTTCACCAAAATCGAATCGTATCATCTCCAGACTGTGCCGACTAAAAGTTATGGATTTCGTGTCGACAGACGAAACCGTTTTCGTATAGCGCAGCAGCAAAGTTGAGGCATGATGCCAAAAGCACTATTCAGGCTTTATCTCTGCAATCCCTTGAAATATTGACACCAAACTTTGTATGTGTCATTGTCACTTCACTCTGACCACATCACATCAGTTTTGTAATTGCTCCACCTATTGGTCGAAAGTGATAATCCATTAAATCATATTCTGAATTACTTTTTATATGATTTTTCAGCCATTTCGCCAAAAATCCTCTCTAAATGTCTTTAATTGCACATTGTTGCAGTTGGTCTGACACCTTCAGCCATGTTGGCATATCCTGTCATCTGCTTGCGCTTGGCCCCGATAATTGCTGCTTGCAGCTATATTTATTAGGGGCCAAGCACCGAAGGTGCGGAGGCACCTATTGTTTTTGTTCCGGTTCTTATTATTATTATTATTATTATTATTATTCTTCTTCTTCTTCTTCCGCCATGGGAGTCTATGGCAGCCCATAGAACCGATTGCAGGAAAGTTATGAAATTTGGCACACTGATAGAGGACAGTCCAAAAAGTCACCATACCAAATTTGGTGTCTTAAAACCAATCCCTCTAGCGCCACCACCTGTCCAAAATTTCACTTTTATTTTACTAATAACTTTTGAACCGCAAGGCCAATCAACAAAATTCTTTTTTCCTCTGATTCCTGAGCTCATGCCGTTTCGATTGCACCCTATGACTTCATTTTCCGTCATAAAAATCTGGCCGCCATTTTGAATTTTTTGAAAAACCTACTTTTTCAAACTCGTCCTAGACGGTTTGTCCGATTTGCACGAAAATTGAACCAGATCATCTTCAGGCAGTGCTGACCAAAAGTTATGGAATGCACATTGATTCGTCAAACCGTTTTCGATAAACGCTCGAACAAATTTTACAAAGCACCTGCAAAAACAGTCGTAAGGCTGTATCTCTGCAACGGTTTATCGTATTCAGACCAAATTTGTTACATGTCATCACAAGCATGACCTGAGGCTACATGCTGCGTTTCGGCGCAGCGCCACCTACTGGTCCGGAGATATGAAAAATGGCTATTTTTGCTTATAACTTCTGAACAATTTGTCCAAAAATCATAAAATTGGTCTCATTAGATTCAGGGCAACATGCCGAGTCGACTGATATCAAATTTTACAATATCGGCCATTTTGACTGTCGGCCATTTTGAATTTTGTGCTAAAATGCTGTATTTTAAGAACGCATGAACAGATTGTTACGAAACTTGGTATGGGTCATCAGCACGATGTTCTGAAGGAGCGTGAGAAGTTTCGAAACAGCGCCACCTAGTGGTCAAAAGTTATAACAACATTTCCAAAAAGGCTAATAACTTTTGAATAAATCTGGCTACTGAAATGCCACTGGTCTTAATAGATTCCTTGGGTCAAGCCGAGAACATAGATACCAAGTTTACCTTATTTGGCCAAACTTCCTGTCCGCCATCTTGATTTTCATTCAAAACCTACTTTTTCGAACTCCTCCTTGACCGTTTGTCCGATTTTCACCAAAATCGAATCGTATCATCTCCAGACCGTGCCGACTAAAAGTTATGGATTTCGTGTGGATAGACCAAACCGTTTTCGTATAGCGCAGCAGCAAAGTTGAGGCATGATGCTAATAGCACTATTCAGGCTTTATCTCTGCAATCCCTTGAAATATTGACACCAAACTTTGCATGTGTCATTGTCACTTCACTCTGACCACATCACATCAGTTTTGAAACTGCACCACCTATTGGTTGAAAGTGATAATCCATTACAAATTATTTTTAATTATTGTTTCTATGATTTTTCAGCCATTTTGCCTAAAATCCTCTTTAAATGTCTTTAATTGCTCATTGTTGCAGTTGGTCTGACACTTTCAAACATGTCGAAATGTCTTGTCGTCTTATTCTGCTTGGCCCCGGTAATTGCTGCTTGCAGCTATATTTATTATTATTCTTCTTCCGACTGGGCGTCTATGGCAACCCATAGAACCGATTGCGGGAAAGTTGTTTTGGTTTGACATTCTGATAGAGGACAGTCCCAACATTAAATACACCAATTTTTGTGTTTCTAAGTCATTCCCTCTAGCGCCACCACCTGTCCAAAGTTTCACTTTTATTTTGCTAATAACTTTTGAACCGTAAGGCCAATCAACAAAATTCTTTTTTCCTCTTATTTCTGAGCTCATGCCGATTCGATTGCACCCTATGACGTCATTTTCCGTCATATAAATATGGCCGCCATTTTTAATTTTCTGAAAAAGCTACTTTTTCGAACTCGTCCTAGACGGTTTGTCCGATTTGCACGAAAATTGAACCAGATCATCTTCAGGCAGTGTTGACCAAAAGTTATGGAATTCAAATTGATTCGTCAAACCGTTTTCGATAAACGCACGAATACATTTTACGTAGCGCTAGCAAAAACAGTCGTAAGGCTGTATCTCCGCAAAGGTTTATCGTATTCAGACCAAACTTGGTACATGTACTCACAAGCATGACCTGAGGCTACATGCTGCGTTTCGGCGCAGCGCCACCTACTGGTCCGGAGATATGAAAAATGGCTATTTTTGCTTATAACTTTTGAACAGTTTGTCCAAAAATCATAAAATTGGTCTCGTTAGATTCAGGGCAACATGCCGAGTCGACTGATGTCCAATTTGACCATATCGGTCATTTTGGCTGTCGGCCATTTTGAATTTTGTGCTAAAATTCTGTATTTTATGACCGCATGAACGGATTGTTACGAAATGTGGTATGGGTCATCAGCACAATGCCCTGAATGAGCCTGAGAAGTTTCGAAACAGCGCCACCTAGTGGTGAATTTTTTTTTTCAAATGCTTATAACTTTGGGTGTGGTCAACTTATTTTCACGAAACTCATCTTTTTAGACTCCTGAATCGTTGCCGAGTCCTACGATACCAAACATGCTAGGTTTCGCCTTACGGTTTGTGTAGCGTTGTGATTTAGCGCTTAAAAAACATTTGGCTATATCTTTGAAACCGCTAGTCCGATCGAGACGAAACCACCGTCAGAAGTTTGGAAACATAGGTCGATAGCTATACGCCAATGCCCAAATGCGAAAATATTGATGTTTAGGGGTACTAATTTCCAATCAAAGTCATGTGTCAGTCATTTTTTTCGTGTTTTTTCATATAAATGTCTATAACTCCGAAGTGAATTGAGATATTTTCACCAAAATTGACACACATATGTATGGGCTCACTCTGAGGACACGTAAAAAAAATTGTGGGACTGAGCCTCTTGGTGGCGCTATAATTGAACAAAATATGAAATTCCCATTGACTTCAATACAGTTTTGTGAAATAAAATGCTATACTAAACAAATGCATTGGTGTAATATTACGAAACTCAGATTGTGTCATCAGCACCATCCCCTGAAGGCAACCAAAATATTTCAAGACAGCGCCACCTAGTGGTCAAAAGTTATAACAAAATTTCCAAAAAGGCTAATAACTTTTGAATAAATCTGGCTATTGAAATGCCACGGGTCTTAATAGATTCCTTGGGCCAAGCCGAGAACATAGATACCAAGTTTTCCTTATTTGGCCAAACTTCCTGTCCACCATCTTGATTTTCAGTCAAAACCTACTTTTTCGAACTCCTCCTAGACCGTTTGTCCGATTTTCACCAAAATCGAATCGTATCATCTCCAGACCGTGCCGACTAAAAGTTATGGATTTCGTGTCGATAGACGAAACCGTTTTCGTATAGCGCAGCAGCAAAGTTGAGGCATGATGCTAATAGCAATAATTAAGGCTTTATCTCTGCAATGCCTTGATATATTGACACCAATCTTTGTATGTGTCATTGTCACTTCACTCTGACCACATCACATCAGTTTTGTAACTGCGCCACCTATTGGTCGAAAGTGATAATCCATCAAATCATATTTTTAATTATTGTTTCTATGATTTTTCAGGCATTTTGCCTAAAATCCTCTTTAAATGTCTTTAATTGCTCATTGTTGCAGTTGGTCTGACACTTTCAGACATGTTGGCATGTCTTGTCGTCTTATTCTGCTTGGCCCCGGTAATGGCTGCTTGCAGCTATATTTATTATTATTATTATTCTTCTTCCGCCATGGGAGTCTATGGCAGCCCATAGAACCGATTGCGGGAAAGTTATGAAATTTGGCACAATGATAGAGGATAGTCCAAAAAGTCACCATACCAAATTTGGTGTCTTAAAACCAATCCCTCTAGCGCCACCACCTGTCCAAAATTTCACTTTTATTTTGCTAATAACTTTTGAACCGTTTGGCCAATCAACAAAATTCTTTTTTCCTCTGATTCCCGAGCTCATGCCGATTCGATTGCACCCTATGACGTCATTTTCCGGCTTATAAATATGGCCGCCATTTTTAATGGGCTGAAAAAGCTACTTTTTCGAACTCGTCCTAGACGGTTTGTCCGATTTGCACGAAAATTGAACCAGATCATCTTCAGGCAGTGCTGACAAAAAGTTATGGAATTCAAATTGATTCGTCAAACCGTTTTCGAATAACGCTCGAACACATTTTACGTAGCGCTTGCGAAAACAGTCGTAGGGCTGTATCTCCGCAACGCTTTATCGGATTCAGACCAAAATTGGTACATGTCATCACAAGCATGACCTGAGGCTACATGCTGCGTTTCGGCGCAGCGCCACCTACTGGTCCGGAGATATGAAAAATGGCTATTTTTGCTTATAACTTCTGAACATTTTGTCCAAAAATCATAAAATTGGTCTCGTTAGATTCAGGGCAACATGCCGAGTCGACTGATATCAAATTTTACCATATCGGCCGTTTTGACTTTCGGCCATTTTGAATTTTGTGCTAAAATGCTGTATTTTAAGAACGCATGAACGGATTGTTACGAAACTCGGTATGGGTCATCAGCACGATGTTCTGAAGGAGCGTGAGAAGTTTTGAAACAGCGCCACCTAGTGGTGAATTTTATTTTTCAAATGCTTATAACTTTGGGTGTGGTCGACTTATTTTCACCAAACTCATCTCATTAGACTCCTGAATCCTTGCCGAGTCCAACGATACCAAATATGCTAGGTTTCGCCTTACGGTTTGTGTAGCGTTGTGATTTAGCACTTAAAAAACATTAGGCGATATCTTCGAAACCGTTTGTCCGATCGAGACGAAACCACCGTCAGAAGTTTGGAATCATAGCTTGTTAACTAAACGTCAGAACCCAAATGCGAAAATATTGATGTCTAGAGGTAGTAAATTCCAATTAAAGTCATGTGTCAGTCATTTTTTACGTGTTTTTTCATATAAATGTCTATAACTCCGAAGATAATTGAGATATTTTCACCAAAATCGACACACATATGTATGGGCTCACTCTGAGGACTTAGTGAGCCTCTTGGTGGCGCTATAATAGAACAAAACATGAAATTCCCATTGACTTCCATACAATTTTGTGAAATAAAATGCTATACTAAACAAATGCATTGGTTTAATATTACGAAACTCAGATTGTGTCATCAGCACCATCCCCTGAAGGTACCCAAAATATTTCGAGACAGCGCCACCTAGTGGTCAAAAGTTGTAACAAAATTTCCAAAAAGGCTATTAACTTTTGAATAAATCTGGCTATTGAAATGCTTAATAGATTCCTTGGGTCAAGCCGAGAACATAGATACCAAGTTTTCCTTATTTGGCCAAACTTCCTGTCCGCCATCTTGATTTTCAGTCAAAACCTACTTTTTCAAACTCCTCCTAGACCGTTTGTCCGATTTTCACCAAAATCGAATCGTATCATCTCCAGACCGTGCCGACTAAAAGTTATGGATTTCTTGTCGATAGACGAAACCATTTTCGTATAGCGCAGCAGCAAAGTTGAGGCATGATGCCAATAGCACTATTCAGGCTTTATCTCTGCAATGCCTTGACATATTGACACCAAACTTTGTATGTGACATTGTCACTTCACTCTGACCATATCAGTTTTGTAACTGCGCCACCTACTTGTCGAAAGTGATAATCAATTAAATTATATTTTTAATTACTGTTTCTATGATTTTTCAGCCATTTCGTCTAAAATCCTCTTTAAATGTCTGTAATTGCTCATTGTTGCAGTTGATCTGACACCTTCAGCCATGTCTTGTCGTCTTATTCTGCTTGGCCCCGGTAATGGCTGCTTGCAGCTATATTTATTATTAGGGGCCAAGCACCGAAGGTGCGGAGGCACCTATTGTATCTGTTCCCGTTCTTATTATTAGGGGCCAAGCACCGAAGGTGCGTAGGCACCTATTGTATCCGTTCCCGTTCCTATTATTAGGGGCCAAGCACCGAAGGTGCGGAGGCACCTATTGTTTTCGTTCCCGTTCTTATTATTAGGGGCCAAGCACCGAAGGTGCGTAGGCACCTATTGTATCTGTTCCCGTTCCTATTATTATTATTATTCTTCCGTTTCTTCCGACTAGGAGTCTATGGCAGCCCATAGAACCGATTGCGGGAAAGTTGTAATGGTTTGACATTCTGATAGAGGACAGTCCCAACATTAAATACACCAATTTTGGTGTGTCTAAGTCATTCCCTCTAGCGCCACCACCTGTCCAAAGTTTCACTTTTATTTTGCTAATAACTTTTGAACCGTAAGTCCAATCAACAAAATTCTTTTTTTCTCTTATTCCTGAGCTCATGCCAATTCGTTTGCACCCTATGACGTCATTTTCCGTCATAACAATATGGCCGCCATTTTGAATTGTCCTTAAAAGCTACTTTTTCGAACTCGTCCTAGATGGTTTGTCCGATTTGCACGAAAATTGAACCAGATCATCTTCAGGCAGTGCTGACCAAAAGTTATGGAATTCAAATTGATTCGTTAAACCGTTTTCGAATAACGCTCGAACTAATTTTACGTAGCGCCTGCAAAAACAGTCGTAGGGCTCTATCTCCGCAACGGTTTATCGTATTCAGACCAAACTTGGTACATGTCATCACAGGCATGACCTGAGGCAACATGCTGTGTTTCGGCGCAGCGCCACCTACTGGTCCGGAGATATGGAAAATGGCTATTTTTGCTTATAGCTTTTGAACAGTTTGTCCAAAAATCATAAAATTGGTCTCGTTAGATTCAGGGCAACATGCTGATTCGACTGATATCCAATTTGACCATATCGGCCATTTTGACTGTCAGCCATTTTGAATTTTGTGCTAAAATGCTGTATTTTATGAACGCATGAACGAATTGTTACGAAACTTGGTATTGGTCATCATCACGATGTCCTGAAGGAACCTGAGAAGTTTCGAAACAGCGCCACCTAGTGGTGAATTTTTTTTCCCAAATGCTTATAACTTTGGGTGTGGTTGACTTATTTTCACGAGACTCATCTCATTAGAGTCCTGAATCGTTGCCGAGTCCCACGATACCAAACATGTTAGGTTTCGCCTTATGGTTTGTGTAGCGTTGTGATTTAGCGCTTAAAAAACATTTGGCTATATCTTTGAAACCGCTTGTCCGATCGAGACGAAACCACCGTCAGAAGTTTGGAAACATAGGTCGATAGCTATACGCCAATGCCCAAATGCGAAAATATTGATGTTTAGGGGTAGTAAAATCCAATCAAAGTCATGTGTCAGTCATTTTTTACGTTTTTTTTCATATAAATGTCTATAACTCCGAAGCGAATTGAGATATTTTCACCAAAATTGACACAAATATGCATGGGCTCACTCTGAGGACACATTAAAAAAATGGTGTGACTGAGCCTCTTGGTGGTGCTATAACAGAACAAAACATGAAATTCCCATTGACTTCAATACAGTTTTGTGAAATAAAATGCTATACTAAACAAATGCATTGGTGTAATATTACGAAACTCAGAATGTGCCATCAGCTCCATCCCCTAAAGGTACCCAAAATATTTCGAGACAGCGCCACCTAGTGGTCAAAAGTTATAACAAAATTTCCAAAAAGGCTAATAACTTTTGAATACATCTGGCTATTGAAATGCCACTGGTCTTAATAGATTCCCTGGGTCAAGCCGAGAACATAGATACCAAGTTTTCCTTATTTGGCCAAACTTCCTGTCCGCCATCTTGATTTTCATTCAAAACCTACTTTTTCGAACTCCTCCTAGACTGTTTGTCCGATTTTCACCAAAATCGAATCGTATTATCTCCAGACTGTGCCGACTAAAAGTTATGGATTTCGTGTCGATAGACGAAACCGTTTTCGTATAGCGCAGCAGCAAAGTTGAGGCATGATGCCAAAAGCACTATTCAGGCTTTATCTCTGCAATCCCTTGAAATATTGACACCAAACTTTGTATGTGTCATTGTCACTTCACTCTGACCACATCACATTAGTTTTGTAACTGCTCCACCTATTGGTCGAAAGTGATAATACATTAAATCATATTCTGAATTACTTTTTATATGATTTTTCAGCCATTTCGCCTAAAATCCTCTCTAAATGTCTTTAATTGCTCATTGTTGCAGTTGGTCTGACACCTTCAGCCATGTTGGCATATCCTGTCATCTGCTTGCGCTTGGCCCCGATAATTGCTGCTTGCAGCTATATTTATTATTATTATTATTCTTCCTTCTTCCGACTGGGAGTCTATGGCAGCCCATAGAACCGATCGCGGGAAAGTTGTAATGATTTGACATTCTAATAGAGAACAGTCCCAACATTAAATACACCAATTTTGGTGTGTCTAAGTCTTTCCCTCTAGCGCCACCAACTGTCCAAAGTTGCACTCATGTTTATGCTAATAACTTTTTAACCACAAGGGCTAGAAACAAACTTCTTTTTTCCTCTGATTCCTGAGCTCATGTCGATTCGAATGCACCCTATGTCGTCATTTTTCGTCATAAAAATTTTTCCGCCATTTTGAATTTTCCGAAAAACCTACTTTTTCTAACTCCTCCTAGGCCGTTGGTCCAATTTCCACGAAAATTGAATCAGATCATCTTCAGACCATGCCGAAAAAAAGTTATGGAATTCGTGTTGATTCATCAAACCGTTCTCGAATACCGCGCAAACAAATTTTACGTAGCGCTTGTGAAAACAGTCGTAGGGCTGTATCTCCGCAACGGTTTATCGTATTCAGACCAAACTTGGTACATCTCATCACAAGCATGACCTGAGGCAACATGCTGCGTTTCGGCGCAGTGCCACCTACTGGTCCGGAGATATGAAAAATGGCTATTTTTGCTTATAACTTCTGAATGGTTTGTCCAAAAATCATAAAAGTGGTCTCGTTAGATTCAGGGCTTCATGCTGAGTCGACTGATATCCAATTTTCCCCGATCAGCCATTTTGGCTGTCGGCCATTTTGAATTATGTGCTAAAATGCTGTATTTTATGAACGCGTGAACGTATCATTACAAAACTCGGAATGGATCATCAGCACGATGCCCTGAAGGAGCCTGAGAAGTTTCGAAACAGTGCCTCCTAGTGGTGAATTTTTTTCACCAAATGCTTCCAAATGCTTATAACTTTGGGTCTGGTCGACTTATTTTCACGAGACTCATCAAATTAGACTCCTGAAACCTTGCCGAGTCCTACGATACCAAACATGCTAGGTTTTGCCTTATGGTTTGTGTAGCGTTGTGATTTAGCGCTTAAAAAACATTTGGCTATATCTTTGAAACCGCTTGTCCGATCGAGACGAAACCACCTTCAGAAGTTTGGAAACATAGGTCGATAGCTATACGCCAATGCCCAAATGCGAAAATATTGATAGTAAGGGGTAGTAAAATCCAATCAAAGTAATGTGTCAGTCATTTTTTACGTGTTTTTTCATATAAATGTCTATAACTCCGAAGCGAATTGAGATATTTTCACCAAAATTGACACAAATATGCAATGGCTCACTCTGAGGACACATAAAAAAAATGGTGGGACTGAGCCTCTTGGTGGCGGTATAACAGAACAAAACATGAGATTCCCATTGACTTCAATACAGTTTTGTGAATTAAAATGCCATAGTAAACAAATGCATTGGTGTAATATTACGAAACTCAGAATGTGCCATCAGCACCATCCCCTGAAGGTACCCAAAATATTTCGAGAGAGCGCCACCTAGTGATCAAATGTTATGACAAAATTTCCAAAAAGTCTAATAAATTTTGAATAAATCTGGCTTTTGAAATGCCACTGGTCTTAATAGATTCCTTCGGTCAAGCCGAGAACATAGATACCAAGTTTTCCTTATTTGGCCAAACTTCCTGTCCGCCATCTTGATTTTCAGTCAAAACCTACTTTTTCGAA
Organism: Rutilus rutilus; assembly: GCF_951802725.1. Taxonomy (NCBI): domain Eukaryota; kingdom Metazoa; phylum Chordata; class Actinopteri; order Cypriniformes; family Leuciscidae; genus Rutilus; species Rutilus rutilus. The sequence continues at coordinate 38,655,100 of NC_140212.1, forward strand.
CTCCTCCTAGACCGTTTGTCCAATTTTCACCAAAATCGAATCGTATCATCTCCAGACTATGCTGAATAAAAGTTATGGATTTCGTGTCAATAGACGAAACCGTTTTCGTATAGCGTAGCAGCAAAGTTGAGGCATGATGCTAAAAGCACTATTCAGGCTTTATCTCTGCAATGCCTTGACATATTGACACCAAACTTTGTATGTGTCATTGTCACTTCACTCTGACCACATCACATCACTTTTGTAACTGCGCCACCTATTGGTCGAAAGTGATAATCCATTAAATCATATTTTAAATGACTTTTTATATGATTTTTCAGCCATTTCATCTAAAATCCTCTTTAAATGTATTTAACTGCTCATTGTTCCAGTTGGTCTGACACCTTCAGCCATGTTGGCATATCCTGTCATCTGCTTGCGCTTGGCCCCGATAATTGCTGCTTGCAGCTATATTTATTATTATTCTTCCTTCTTCCAACTGGGAGTCTATGGCAGCCCATAGAACCGATTGCGGGAAAGTTGTTTTGGTTTGACATTCTGATAGAGGACAGTCCCAACATTAAATACACCAATTTTGGTGTTTCTAAGTCATTCCCTCTAGCGCCACCACCTGTCCAAACTTTCACTTTTATTTTGCTATTAACTTTTGAAGCGTAAGGCCAAACAAAAAAAATCTTTTTTTCTCTGATTCCTGAGCTCATGCCGATTCGATTGCACCGTATGACGTCATTTTCCGGCATATAAATATGGCCGCCATTTTGAATGTGCTGAAAAAGCTACTTTTTCGAACTCGTCCTAGACGGTTTGTCCGATTTGCACGAAAATTGAACCAGATCATCTTCAGGTAGTGCTGACAAAAAGTTATGGAATTCAAATTGATTCGTGAAACCGTTTTCGAATAACGCTCGAACAAATTTTATGTAGCGCTTGCAAAAACAGTCGTAGGGCTGTATCTCCGCAACGCTTTATCGGATTCAGACCAAAATTGGTACATGTCATCACAAGCATGACCTGAGGCTACATGCTGCGTTTCGGCGCAGCGCCACCTACTGGTCCGGAGATATGAAAAATGGCTATTTTTGCTTATAACTTCTGAACAGTTTGTCCAAAAATCATAAAATTGGTCTTGTTAGATTCAGGGCAACATGCCGAGTCGACTGATGTCCAATTTTACCATATCGGCCATTTTGGCTGTCGGCCATTTTGAATTATGTGCTAAAATGCTGTATTTTATGAACGCATGAACGAATTGTTATGAAACTTGGGATTGGTCATCATCACGATGTCCAGAAGGAACCTGAGAAGTTTCGAAACAGCGCCACCTAGTGGTGAATTTTTTTTCCCAAATGCTTATAACTTTGGGTGTGGTCGACTTATTTTCACGAGACTCATCTCATTAGAGTCCTGAATCGTTGCCGAGTCCCACGATACCAAACATGCTAGGTTTCGCCTTACGGTTTGTGTAGCGTTGTGATTTAGCGCTTAAAAAACATTTGGCTATATCTTCGAAACTGCTAGTCCGATCGAGACGAAACCACCGTCAGAAGTTTGGAAACATAGGTCGATAGCTATACGCCAATGCCCAAATGCGAAAATATTGATGTTTAGGGGTACTAATTTCCAATCAAAGTCATGTGTCAGTCATTTTTTTCGTGTTTTTTCATATAAATGTCTATAACTCCGAAGTGAATTGAGATATTTTCACCAAAATTGACACACATATGTATGGGCTCACTCTGAGGACACGTAAAAAAAATTGTGGGACTGAGCCTCTTGGTGGCGCTATAATTGAACAAAATATGAAATTCCCATTGACTTCAATACAGTTTTGTGAAATAAAATGCTATACTAAACAAATGCATTGGTGTAATATTACGAAACTCAGATTGTGTCATCAGAACCATCCCCTGAAGGCAACCAAAATATTTCAAGACAGCGCCACCTAGTGGTCAAAAGTTATAACAAAATTTCCAAAAAGGCTAATAACTTTTGAATAAATCTGGCTATTGAAATGCCACGGGTCTTAATAGATTTCTTGGGTCAAGCCGAGAACATAGATACCAAGTTTTCCTTATTTGGCCAAACTTCCTGTCCGCCATCTTGATTTTCAGTCAAAACCTACTTTTTCGAACTCCTCCTAGACCGTTTGTCCGATTTTCACCAAAATCGAATCGTATCATCTCCAGACCGTGCCGACTAAAACTTATGGATTTCGTGTCGATAGACGAAACCGTTTTCGTATAGCGCAGCAGCAAAGTTGAGGCATGATGCTAATAGCAATAATTAAGGCTTTATCTCTGCAATGCCTTGATATATTGACACCAATCTTTGTATGTGTCATTGTCACTTCACTCTGACCACATCACATCAGTTTTGTAACTGCGCCACCTATTGGTCGAAAGTGATAATCCATCAAATCATATTTTTAATTATTGTTTCTATGATTTTTCAGGCATTTTGCCTAAAATCCTCTTTAAATGTCTTTAATTGCTCATTGTTGCAGTTGGTCTGACACTTTCAGACATGTTGGCATGTCTTGTCGTCTGCTTGCGCTTGGCCCCGATAATTGCTGCTTGCAGCTATATTTATTATTCTTCCTTCTTCCAACTGGGAGTCTATGGCAGCCCATAGAACCGAATGCGGGAAAGTTGTTTTGGTTTGACATTCTGATAGAGGACAGTCCCAACATTAAATACACCAATTTTGGTGTGTCTAAGTCATTCCCTCTAGCGCCACCACCTGTCCAAAGTTTCACTTTTATTTTGCTAATAACTTTTGAACCGTAAGGCCAATCAACAAAATTCTTTTTCTCTCTGATTCCTGAGCTCATGCCAATTCGATTGCACCCTATGACGTCATTTCCGTCATAACAATATGGCCGCCATTATGAATTTATCTAAAAAGCTACTTTTTCGAACTCGTCCTAGACGGTTTGTCCGATTTGCACGAAAATTGAACCAGATCATCTACAGACCATGCTGACAAAAAGTTATGGAATTCAAGTTGATTCGCTTAACAGTTTTCGATAAACCCACGAATAAATTTTACGTAGCGCTTGCGAAAACAGATGTAAAGCCGTATCTCCGCAACGCTTTATCAGATTCAGACCAAAGTTGGTACATGTCATCACAAGCATGACCTGAGGCTACATGCTGTGTTTCGGCGCAGCGCCACCTACTGGTCCGGAGATATGAAAAATGGCTATTTTTGCTTATAACTTCTGAACAGTTTGTCCAAAAATCATAAAATTGGTCTCGTTAGATTCAGGGTAACATGCCGAGTCCACTGATATCCAATATTACCATATCGGCCATTTTGGCTGTCGGCCATTTTGAATTTTGTGCTAAAATGCTGTATTTTAAGAACGCATGAACGGATTGTTACGGAACTTGGTATGGGTCATCAGCCCGATGTCCTGAAGGAGCGTGAGAAGTTTCGAAACAGCACCACCTAGTGGTGAATTTTTTTTTTCAAATGCTTATAACTTTGGGTGTGGTCAACTTATTTTCACGAAACTCATCTTTTTAGACTCCTGAATCATTGCCGAGTCCTATGATACCAAACATGCTAGGTTTTGCCTTACGGTTTGTGTAGCGTTGTGATTTAGCGCTTAAAAAACATTTGGCTATATCTTCGAAACCGCTAGTCCGATCGAGACGAAACCACCGTCAGAAGTTTGGAAACATAGGTCGATAGCTATACGCCAATGCCCAAATGCGAAAATATTGATGTTTAGGGGTAGTAAATTCCAAACAAAGTCATGTGTCAGTCATTTTTTACGTGTTTTTTCATATAAATGTCTATAACTCTGAAGCGAATTGAGATATTTTCACCAAAACTGACACACATATGTATGGGCTCACTCTGAGGACACGTAAAAAAAATTGTGGGACTGAGCCTCTTGGTGGCGCTATAATAGAACAAAACATGAAATTCCCATTGACTTCAATGCAGTTTTGTGAAATGAAATGCTATACTAAACAAATGCATTGGTGTAATATTACGAAACTCAGAATGTGCCATCAGCACCATCCCCTGTAGGTACCCAAAATATTTCGAGACAACGACACCTAGTGGTCAAATGTTATAACAATATTTCCAAAACTGCTAATAACTTTTGAATACAGAGGCCTATTGTAATGCAACTGGTCTTAATAGATTCCTTGGGTCAAGCTGAGAACATAGATACCAAGTTTTCCTTATTTGGCCAAACTTCCTGTCCGCCATCTTGATTTTCATTCAAAACCTACTTTTTCGAACTCCTCCTAGACCATTTGTCCGATTTTCACCAAAATCGAATCGTATCATCTCCAGACCATGCCGACTGAAAGTTATGGATTTCGTGTGGATAGACCAAACCGTTTTCGTATAGCGCAGCAGCGAAGTTGAGGCATGATGCTAATAGCACTATTCAGGCTTTATCTCTGCAATGCCTTGACATATTGACACCAAACTTTGTATATGTCATTGTCACTTCACTCTGACCACATCACATCAGTTTTGCAACTGCGCCACCTATTGGTCGAAAGTGATAATCCATTAAATCATATTTTTAATTACTCTATATGATTTTTCAGGCATTTCGCCTAAAATCTTCTTTAAATGTCTTTAATTGCTCATTGTTGCAGTTGATCTGACACTTTCAGCAATGTTGGCATGTCTTGTCGTCTTATTCTGCTTGGCCCCGGTAATTGCTGCTTGCAGCTATATTTAGGGGCCAAGCACCGAAGGTGCGTAGGCACCTATTGTATCTGTTCCCGTTCTTATTATTATTATTCTTCATTTTTCCGACTGGGAGTCTATGGCAGCCCATAGAACCGCTTGCGGGAAAGTTATGAAATTTGGCACAATGATAGAGGAGGGTCTGACCTATCAGCATAGCAAATTTGGAGTCTCCAAGTCATTACCTCTAGCGCCACCAACTGTCCAAAGTTGCACTCATGTTTATGCTAATAACTTTTGAACCACATGGGCTAGAAACAAAATTATTTTTTTCTCTGATTCCCTAGCTCAAGCCGATTCGATTGCACCCTATGACGTCATTTTCCGTCATGAAAATTTTTCCGCCATTTTGAATTTTCCGAAAAACCTACTTTTTCGAACTCCTCCTAGGCCGTTACTCCGATTTTCACGAAATTTGAACCAGATCATCTCCAGACCATGCCGACAAAAAGTTATGGAATTCAAGTTGATTCTCTTAACCGTTTTCGATAAACCCACGAAGAAATTTTACGTAGAGCTTGCGAAAACAGACATAAGGCTGTATCTCCGCAACGCTTTATCAGATTCAGACCAATCTTGGTACATGTCATCACAAGCATGACCTGAGGCTACATGCTGCGTTTCGGCGCAGCGCCACCTACTGGTCCGGAGATATGACAAATGGATGTTTTTGCTTATAACTTCTGAATGGTTTGTCCAAAAATCATAAAATCAGTCTCGTTAGATTCAGGGCAACATGCCGAGTCGACTGATATCCAATTTTCCCAGATCAGCCATTTTGGCTGTCGGCCATTTTGAATTATGTGCTAAAATGCTGTATTTTATGAACGCGTGAACGTATCGTTACAAAACTCGGAATGGATCATCAGCACGCTGCCCTGAAGGAGCCTGAGAAGTTTCGAAACAGTGCCACGTAGTGGTGAATTTTTTTCCCCAAATGCTTCCAAATGTTTATAACTTTGGGTGTGGTCGACTTATTTTCACGAGACTCATCTCATTAGAGTCCTGAATCGTTGCCAAGTTCCACGATACCAAACATGCTAGGTTTCGCCTTACGGTTTGTGTAGCGTTGTGATTTAGCGCTTAAAAAACATTTGGCTATATCTTCGAAACCGCTAGTCCGATCGAGACGAAACCACCGTCAGAAGTTTGGAAACATAGGTCGATAGCTATACGCCAATGCCCAAATGCAAAAATATTGATAGTAAAGGGTAGTAAAATCCAATCAAAGTCATGTGTCAGTCATTTTTTACGTGTTTTTTCATATAAATGTCTATAACTCTGAAGCGAATTGAGATATCTTCACCAAAATCGACACACATATGTATGGGCTCACTCTGAGGAAATGTAAAAAAAAATGGTGGAACTCAGCCTCTTGGTGGCGCTATAATAGAACAAAACATGAAATCCCCATTGACTTCAATACAGTTTTGTGAAATAAAATGCTATACTAAACGAATGCATTAGTTTAATATTTCGAAACTCAAAATGTGCCATCAGCACCATCCCCTGAAGGTACCCAAAATATTTTGAGACAGTGCCACCTAGTGGTCAAAAGTTGTAAGAAAATTTACAAAACTGCTAATAACTTTTGAATAAATTGGCCTATTGTAATGCAACAGGTCTTAATAGATTCCTTGGGTCAAGCCGAGAACATAGATACCAAGGTTTCCTTATTTGGCCTAGCTTCCTGTCCGCCATCTTGATTTTCAGTCAAAACCTACTTTTTCGAACTCCTCCTAGACCGTTTGTCCGATTTTCACCAAAATCGAATCGTATCATCTCCAGAGTGTGCTGACTAAAAGTTATGGATTTCGTGTCTATAGACGAAACCGTTTTCGTATAGCGTAGCAGCAAATTTGAAGCATGATGCTAAAAGCACTATTCAGGCTTTATCTCTGCAATGGCTTGACATATTGACACCAAACTTTGTATGTGTCATTGTCACTTCACTCTGACCACATCACATCAGTTTTGTGACTGCGCCACCTATTGGTCAAAAGTGATAATCCATTAAATCATATTTTGAATTACTTTTTATATGATTTTTCAGCCATTTCGCCTAAAATCTTCTTTAAATGTATTTAATTGCTCATTGTTGCAGTTGGTCTGACATCTTCAGCCATGTTGGCATATCCTGTCATCTGCTTGCGCTTGGCCCCGATAATTGCTGCTTGCAGCTATATTTATTATTATTATTATTCTTCTTCCGACTGGGCGTCTATGGCAGCCCATAGAACCGATTGCGGGAAAGTTGTTTTGGTTTGACATTCTGATAGAGGACAGTCCCAACATTAAATACACCAATTTTTGTGTTTCTAAGTCATTCCCTCTAGCGCCACCACCTGTCCAAAGTTTCACTTTTATTTTGCTAATAACTTTTGAACCGTAAGGCCAATCAACAAAATTCTTTTTTCCTGTTATTCCTGAGCTCATGCCGATTCGATTGCACCCTATGACGTCATTTTCCGGCTTAAAAATATGGCCGACATTTTGAATGTGCTGAAAAAGCTACTTTTTCGAACTCGTCCTAGACGGTTTGTCCGATTTGCACGAAAATTTAACCAGATCATCTTCAGGCAGTGCTGACCAAAAGTTATGGAATTCAAATTGATTCGTCAAACCGTTTTCGATAAACGCACGAATACATTTTACGTAGCTCTAGCAAAAACAGTCGTAAGGCTGTATCTCCGCAACGGTTTATCGTATTCAGACCAAACTTGGTACATGTACTCACAAGCATGACCTGAGGCTACATGCTGCGTTTCGGCGCAGCGCCACCTACTGGTCCGGAGATATGAAAAATGGCTATTTTTGCTTATAACTTCTGAACAATTTGTCCAAAAATCATAAAATTGGTCTCGTTAGATTCAGGGCAACATGTCGAGTCGACTGATATAAAATTTTACCATATCGGCCATTTTGACTGTCGGCCATTTTGAATTTTGTGCTAAAATGCTGTATTTTAAGAACGCATGAACGGATTGTTACGAAACTTGGTATGGGTCATCAGCATGATGTTCTGAAGGAGCGTGAGAAGTTTCGAAACAGCGCCACCTAGTGGTCAAAAGTTATAACAACATTTCCAAAAAGGCTAATAACTTTTGAATAAATCTGGCTACTGAAATGCCACTGGTCTTAATAGATTCCTTGGTTCAAGCCGAGAACATAGATACCAAGTTTACCTTATTTGGCCAAACTTCCTGTCCGCCATCTTGATTTTCATTCAAAACCTACTTTTTCGAACTCCTCCTAGACCGTTTGTCCGATTTTCACCAAAATCGAATCGTATCATCTCCAGACCGTGCCGACTAAAAGTTATGGATTTCGTGTGGATAGACCAAACTGTTTTCGTATAGCGCAGCAGCAAAGTTGAGGCATGATGCTAAAAGCACTATTCAGGCTTTATCTCTGCAATCCCTTGAAATATTGACACCAAACTTTGTATGTGTCATTGTCACTTCACTCTGACCACATCACATCAGTTTTGTAACTGCGCCACCTATTGGTCGAAAGTGATAATGCATTAAATCATATTTTTATTGACTGTTTCTATGATTTTTCAGCCATTTCGTCTAAAATCCTCTTTAAATGTCTTTAATTGCTCATTGTTGCAGTTGGTCTGACACCTTCAGCCATGTTGGCATATCCTGTCATCTACTTGCGCTTGGCCCCGGTAATTGCTGCTTGCAGCTATATTTATTATTATTATTCTTCCTTCTTCCGACTGGGAGTCTATGGCAGCCCATAGAACCGATCGCGGGAAAGTTGTAATGATTTGACATTCTAATAGAGGACAGTCCCAACATTAAATACACCAATTTTGGTGTGTCTAAGTCTTTCCCTCTAGCGCCACCAACTGTCCAAAGTTGCACTCATGTTTATGCTAATAACTTTTGAACCACAAGGGCTAGAAACAAAATTCTTTTTTCTTCTGATTCCTGAGCTCATGACGATTCGAATGCACCCTATGACGTCATTTTTCGTCATAAAAAAATTTCCGCCATTTCGAATTTTCCGAAAAACCTACTTTTTCGAACTCCTCCTAGGCCGTTGGTCCAATTTCCACGAAAATTGAATCAGATCATCTTCAGACCATGCCGAAAAAAAGTTATGGAATTCGTGTTGATTCATCAAACCGTTCTCGAATACTGCGCAAACAAATTTTACGTGGCGCTTGTGAAAACAGTCGTAGGGCTGTATCTCCGCAACGGTTTATCGTATTCAGACCAAACTTGGTACATCTCATCACAAGCATGACCTGAGGCAACATGCTGCGTTTCGGCGCAGTGCCACCTACTGGTCCGGAGATATGAAAAATGGCTATTTTTGCTTATAACTTCTGAATGGTTTGTCCAAAAATCATAAAAGTGGTCTCGTTAGATTCAGGGCGTCATGCTGAGTCGACTGATATCCAATTTTCCCCGATCAGCCATTTTGGCTGTCGGCCATTTTGAATTATGTGCTAAAATGCTGTATTTTATGAGCGCGTGAACGTATCGTTACAAAACTTGGAATGGATCATCAGCACGATGCCCTGAAGGAGCCTGAGAAGTTTCGAAACAGTGCCACCTAGTGGTGATTTTTTTTCACCAAATGCTTTCAAATGCTTATAACTTTGGGTGTGGTCGACTTATTTTCACGAGACTCATCTCATTAGAGTCCTGAATCGTTGCCGAGTCCCACGATACCAAACATGCTAGGTTTCGCCTTACGGTTTGTGTAGCGTTGTGATTTAGCGCTTAAAAAACATTTTGCTATATCTTCGAAACCGCTAGTCCGATCGAGACGAAACCACCGTCAGAAGTTTGGAAACATAGGTCGATAGCTATACGCCAATGCCCAAATGCGAAAATATTGATGTTTAGGGGTAGTAAATTCCAATCAAAGTCATGTGTCAGTCATTTTTTACGTGTTTTTTCATATAAATGTCTATAACTCCGAAGCGAATTGAGATATTTTCACCAAAATCGACAAACATATGTATGAGCTCACTCTGAGGACATGTAAAAAAAATGGTGGGACTCAGCCTCTTGGTGGCGCTATAATAGAACAAAACATGAAATTCCCATTGACTTCAATACAGTTTTGTGAAATAAAATGCTATACTAAACAAATGCATTGGTGTAATATTAGGAAACTCATAATGTGCCATCAGCACCATCCCCTGAAGGTATCCAAAATATTTCGAGACAGTGCCACCTAGTGGTCAAAACTTATAATACATTTCCAAAAAGGCTAATAACTTTTGAATACATCTGGCTACTGAAATGCCACTGGTCTTAATAGATTCCTTGGGTCAAGCCGAGAACATAGATACCAAGTTTACCTTATTTGGCCAAACTTCCTGTCCGCCATCTTGATTTTCATTCAAAACCTACTTTTTCAAACTCCTCCTTGACCGTTTGTCCGATTTTCACCAAAATCAAATCGTATCATCTCAGGACCGTGCCGACTAAAAGTTATGGATTTCGTGTGGATAGACCAAACCGTTTTCGTATAGCGCAGCAGCAAAGTTGAGGCATGATGCTAATAGCACTATTCAGGCTTTATCTCTGCAATGCCTTGACATATTGACACCAAACTTTGTATGTGTCATTGTCACTTCACTCTGACCACATCACATCAGTTTTGTAACTGCGCCACCTATTGGTCGAAAGTGATAATGCATTAAATCATATTTTTATTGACTGTTTCTATGATTTTTCAGGCATTTTGCCTAAAATCCTCTTTAAATGTCTTTAATTGCTCATTGTTGCAGTTGGTCTGACACTTTCAGACATGTTGGCATGTCTTGTCGTCTTATTCTGCTTGGCCCCGGTAATGGCTGCTTGCAGCTATATTTATTATTATTATTCTTCATTGTTCCGACTGGGAGTCTATGGCAGCCCATAGAACCGATTGCGGGAAAGTTGTAATGGTTTGACATTCTGATAGAGGACAGTCCCAACATTAAATACACCAATTTTGGTGTGTCTAAGTCATTCCCTCTAGCGCCACCAACTGTCCAAAGTTTCACTCATGTTTCTGCTAATAACTTTTGAACCACAAGGGCTAGAAACAAAATTCTTTTTTCCTCTGATTCGTGAGCTCATGGCGATTCGATTGCACCATATGACGTCATTTTCCGTCATTATAATTTTTCCGCCATTTTGAATTTTCCGAAAAAGCTACTTTTTCGAACTCCTCCTAGGCCGTTGCTCCAATTTCCACGAAAATTGAATCAGATCATCTTCAGACCATGCCGACAAAAAGTTATGCAATTCGTGTTGATTCGTCAAACCGTTCTCGAATACCGCGCAAACAAATTGTATGTAGCGCTTGCGAAAACAGACACAAGCCTGTATCTCCGCAACGCTTTATCGTATTCACACCAAACTAAGCACATATCATCACAAGCATGACCTGAGCCTACATGCTGCGTTTCGGCGCAGTGCCACCTACTGGTCCGGAGATATGAAAAATGGCTGTTTTTGCTTATAACTTCTGAATGGTTTGTCCAAAAATCATAAAAGTGGTCTTGTTAGATTCAGGGCATCATGCTGAGTCGACTGATATCCAATTTTCCCAGATCAGCCATTTTGGCTGTCGGCCATTTTGAATTATGTGCTAAAATGCTGTATTTTAGGAATGCATGAACCTATCGTTACGAAACTCGGTATGGGTCATCAGCACGATGTCCTGAAGGAGCCTGAGAAGTTTCGAAACAGTGCCATCTAGTGGTGAATTTTTTTCCCCAAATGCTTCCAAATGCTTATAACTTTGGTTGTGGTCAACTTATTTTCACAGGACTCATCTCTTTAGACTCCTGAATCGTTGCCGAGTCCAACGATACCAAACATGTTAGGTTTCGCCTTATGGTTTGTGTAGCGTTGTGATTTAGCGCTTAAAAAACATTTGGCTATATCTTTGAAACCGCTTGTCCGATCGAGACGAAACCACCTTCAGAAGTTTGGAAACATAGGTCGATAGCTATACGCCAATGCCCAAATGCGAAAATATTGATGTTTAGGGGTAGTAAAATCCAATCAAAGTCATGTGTCAGTCAATTTTTACGTGTTTTTTCATATAAATGTCTATAACTCCGAAGCGAATTGAGATATTTTCACCAAAATCGACACAAATATGCATGGGCTCACTCTGAGGACACATAAAAAAAATGGTGGGACTGAGCCTCTTGGTGGCGCTATAACAGAACAAAACATGAAATTCCCATTGACTTCAATACAGTTTTGTGAAATAAAATGCTATAGTAAACAAATGCATTGGTGTAATATTACGAAACTCAGAATGTGCAATCAGCTCCATCCCCTAAAGGTACCCAAAATATTTCGAGACAGCGCCACCTAGTGGTCAAAAGTTATAACAAAATTTCCAAAAAGGCTAATAACTTTTGAATAAATCTGGCTATTGAAATGCCACTGGTCTTAATAGATTCCCTGGGTCAAGCCGAGAACATAGATACCAAGTTTTCCTTATTTGGCCAAACTTCCTGTCCGCCATCTTGATTTTCAGTCAAAACCTACTTTTTCGAACTCCTCCTAGACCGTTTGTCCGATTTTCACCAAAATCGAATCGTATCATCTCCAGACTGTGCCGACTAAAAGTTATGGATTTCGTGTCGACAGACGAAACCGTTTTCGTATAGCGCAGCAGCAAAGTTGAGGCATGATGCCAAAAGCACTATTCAGGCTTTATCTCTGCAATCCCTTGAAATATTGACACCAAACTTTGTATGTGTCATTGTCACTTCACTCTGACCACATCACATCAGTTTTGTAATTGCTCCACCTATTGGTCGAAAGTGATAATCCATTAAATCATATTCTGAATTACTTTTTATATGATTTTTCAGCCATTTCGCCAAAAATCCTCTCTAAATGTCTTTAATTGCTCATTGTTGCAGTTGGTCTGACACCTTCAGCCATGTTGGCATATCCTGTCATCTGCTTGCGCTTGGCCCCGATAATTGCTGCTTGCAGCTATATTTATTATTAGGGGCCAAGCACCGAAGGTGCGGAGGCACCTATTGTTTTCGTTCCCGTTCTTATTATTATTAGGGGCCAAGCACCGAAGGTGCGGAGGCACCTATTGTATCTGTTCCCGTTCTTATTAGGGGCCAAGCACCGAAGGTGCGGAGGCACCTATTGTTTTCGTTCGCGTTCTTATTATTATTATTATTATTATTATTAGGGGCCAAGCACCGAAGGTGCGGAGGCACCTATTGTTTTCGTTCGCGTTCTTATTATTATTATTATTATTATTATTATTCTTCATTGTTCCGACTGGGAGTCTATGGCAGCCCATAGAACCGATTGCGGGAAAGTTGTAATGGTTTGACATTCTGATAGAGGACAGTCCCAACATTAAATACACCAATTTTGGTGTGTCTAAGTCATTCCCTCTAGCGCCACCAACTGTCCAAATTTTCACTCATGTTTCTGCTAATAACTTTTGAACCACAAGGGCTAGAAACAAAATTCTTTTTTCCTCTGATTCGTGAGCTCATGGCGATTCGATTGCACCCTATGACGTCATTTTTTGTCATAAAAACATTTCCGCCATTTTGAATTTTCCGAAAAACCTACTTTTTCGAACTCCTCCTAGGCCGTTGGTCCAATTTCCACGAAAATTGAATCAGATCATCTTCAGACCATGCCGAAAAAAAGTTATGGAATTCGTGTTGATTCATCAAACCGTTCTCGAATACCGCGCAAACAAATTTTACGTAGCGCTTGCAAAAACAGACACAAGCCAGTATCTCCTCAACACTTTATCATATTCAGACCAAACTTGGTACATCTCATCACAAGCATGACCTGAGGCAACATGCTGCGTTTCGGCGCAGTGCCACCTACTGGTCCGGAGATATGAAAAATTGCTATTTTTGCTTATAACTTCTGAATGGTTTGTCCAAAAATCATAAAAGTGGTCTCGTTAGATTCAGGGCGTCATGCTGAGTCGACTGATATCCAATTTTCCCCGATCAGCCATTTTGGCTGTCGGCCATTTTGAATTATGTGCTAAAATGCTGTATTTTATGAACGAGTGAACGTATCGTTACAAAACTCGGAATGGATCATCAGCACGATGCCCTGAAGGAGCCTGAGAAGTTTCGAAACAGTGCCACCTAGTGGTGAATTTTTTTTCCCAAATGCTTCCAAATGCTTATAACTTTGGGTGTGGTCGACTTATTTTCACGAGACTCATCTCATTAGAGTCCTGAATCGTTGCCGAGTCCCACGATACCAAACATGCTAGGTTTCGCCTTACGGTTTGTGTAGCGTTGTGATTTAGCGCTTAAAAAACATTTGGCTATATCTTCGAAACCGCTAGTCCGATCGAGACGAAACCACCGTCAGAAGTTTGGAAACATAGGTCGATAGCTATACGCCAATGCCCAAATGCAAAAATATTGATGTTTAGGGGTAGTAAATTCCAATCAAAGTCATGTGTCAGTCATTTTTTACGTGTTTTTTCATATAAATGTCTATAACTCCGAAGCGAATTGAGATATTTTCACCAAAATCGACACACATATGTATGAGCTCACTCTGAGGACATGTAAAAAAAATGGTGGGACTCAGCTTCTTGGTGGCGCTATAATAGAACAAAACATGAAATTCTCATTGACTTCAATACAGTTTTGTGAAATAAAATGCTATACTAAACAAATGCATTGGTGTAATATTACAAAACTCAAAATGTGCCATCAGCACCATCCCCTGAAGGTACCCAAAATATTTCGAGACAGTGCCACCTAGTAGTCAAAAGTTATAACAAAATTTCCAAAAAGGCTAATAACTTTTGAATAAATCTGGCTATTGAAATGCCACTGGTCTTCATAGATTCCCTGGGTCAAGCCGAGAACATAGATACCAAGTTTTCCTTATTTGGCCAGACTTCCTGTCCGCCATCTTGATTTTCATTCAAAACCTACTTTTTCGAACTCCTCCTAGACCGTTTGTCCGATTTTCACCAAAATCGAATCGTACCATCTCCAGACTGTGCCGACTAAAAGTTATGGATTTCGTGTCGATAGACGAAACCGTTTTCGTATAGCGCAGCAGCAAATTTGAGGCATGATGCCAAAAGCACTATTCAGGCTTTATCTCTGCAATCCCTTGAAATATTGACACCAAACTTTGTATGTGTCATTGTCACTTCACTCTGACCACATCACATCAGTTTTGTAACTGCTCCACCTATTGGTCGAAAGTGATAATCCATTAAATCATATTCTGAATTACTTTTTATATGATTTTTCAGCCATTTCGCCTAAACTCCTCTTTAAATGTCTTTAATTGCTCATTGTTGCAGTTGGTCTGACACTTTCAGCCATGTTGGAATATCCTGTCATCTGCTTGCGCTTGGCCCCGATAATTGCTGCTTGCAGCTATATTTATTATTATTATTCTTCATTGTTCCGACTGGGAGTCTATGGCAGCCCATAGAACCGATTGCGGGAAAGTTGTAATGGTTTGACATTCTGATAGAGGACAGTCCCAACATTAAATACACCAATTTTGGTGTGTCTAAGTCATTCCCTCTAGCGCCACCAACTGTCCAAATTTTCACTCATGTTTCTGCTAATAACTTTTGAACCACAAGGGCTAGAAACAAAATTCTTTTTTCCTCTGATTCGTGAGCTCATGGCGATTCGATTGCACCCTATGACGTCATTTTTTGTCATAAAAACATTTCCGCCATTTTGAATTTTCCGAAAAACCTACTTTTTCGAACTCCTCCTAGGCCGTTGGTCCAATTTCCACGAAAATTGAATCAGATCATCTTCAGACCATGCCGAAAAAAAGTTATGGAATTCGTGTTGATTCATCAAACCGTTCTCGAATACCGCGCAAACAAATTTTACGTAGCGCTTGCAAAAACAGACACAAGCCAGTATCTCCTCAACACTTTATCATATTCAGACCAAACTTGGTACATCTCATCACAAGCATGACCTGAGGCAACATGCTGCGTTTCGGCGCAGTGCCACCTACTGGTCCGGAGATATGAAAAATTGCTATTTTTGCTTATAACTTCTGAATGGTTTGTCCAAAAATCATAAAAGTGGTCTCGTTAGATTCAGGGCGTCATGCTGAGTCGACTGATATCCAATTTTCCCCGATCAGCCATTTTGGCTGTCGGCCATTTTGAATTATGTGCTAAAATGCTGTATTTTATGAACGAGTGAACGTATCGTTACAAAACTCGGAATGGATCATCAGCACGATGCCCTGAAGGAGCCTGAGAAGTTTCGAAACAGTGCCACCTAGTGGTGAATTTTTTTTCCCAAATGCTTCCAAATGCTTATAACTTTGGGTGTGGTCGACTTATTTTCACGAGACTCATCTCATTAGAGTCCTGAATCGTTGCCGAGTCCCACGATACCAAACATGCTAAGTTTCGCCTTACGGTTTGTGTAGCGTTGTGATTTAGCGCTTAAAAAACATTTGGCTATATCTTCGAAACCGCTAGTCCGATCGAGACGAAACCACCGTCAGAAGTTTGGAAACATAGGTCGATAGCTATACGCCAATGCCCAAATGCAAAAATATTGATGTTTAGGGGTAGTAAATTCCAATCAAAGTCATGTGTCAGTCATTTTTTACGTGTTTTTTCATATAAATGTCTATAACTCCGAAGCGAATTGAGATATTTTCACCAAAATCGACACACATATGTATGAGCTCACTCTGAGGACATGTAAAAAAAATGGTGGGACTCAGCTTCTTGGTGGCGCTATAATAGAACAAAACATGAAATTCTCATTGACTTCAATACAGTTTTGTGAAATAAAATGCTATACTAAACAAATGCATTGGTGTAATATTACAAAACTCAAAATGTGCCATCAGCACCATCCCCTGAAGGTACCCAAAATATTTCGAGACAGTGCCACCTAGTAGTCAAAAGTTATAACAAAATTTCCAAAAAGGCTAATAACTTTTGAATAAATCTGGCTATTGAAATGCCACTGGTCTTCATAGATTCCCTGGGTCAAGCCGAGAACATAGATACCAAGTTTTCCTTATTTGGCCAGACTTCCTGTCCGCCATCTTGATTTTCATTCAAAACCTACTTTTTCGAACTCCTCCTAGACCGTTTGTCCGATTTTCACCAAAATCGAATCGTACCATCTCCAGACTGTGCCGACTAAAAGTTATGGATTTCGTGTCGATAGACCAAACCGTTTTCGTATAGCGCAGCAGCAAATTTGAGGCATGATGCCAAAAGCACTATTCAGGCTTTATCTCTGCAATCCCTTGAAATATTGACACCAAACTTTGTATGTGTCATTGTCACTTCACTCTGACCACATCACATCAGTTTTGTAACTGCTCCACCTATTGGTCGAAAGTGATAATCCATTAAATCATATTCTGAATTACTTTTTATATGATTTTTCAGCCATTTCGCCTAAACTCCTCTTTAAATGTCTTTAATTGCTCATTGTTGCAGTTGGTCTGACACTTTCAGCCATGTTGGAATATCCTGTCATCTGCTTGCGCTTGGCCCCGATAATTGCTGCTTGCAGCTATATTTATTATTATTCTTCCTTCTTCCAACTGGGAGTCTATGGCAGCCCATAGAACCGAATGCGGGAAAGTTGTTTTGGTTTGACATTCTGATAGAGGACAGTCCCAACATTAAATACACCAATTTTGGTGTGTCTAAGTCATTCCCTCTAGCGCCACCACCTGTCCAAAGTTTCACTTTTATTTTGCTAATAACTTTTGAACCGTAAGGCCAATCAACAAAATTCTTTTTCTCTCTGATTCCTGAGCTCATGCCAATTCGATTGCACCCTATGACGTCATTTCCGTCATAACAATATGGCCGCCATTATGAATTTATCTAAAAAGCTACTTTTTCGAACTCGTCCTAGACGGTTTGTCCGATTTGCACGAAAATTGAACCAGATCATCTACAGACCATGCTGACAAAAAGTTATGGAATTCAAGTTGATTCGCTTAACAGTTTTCGATAAACCCACGAATAAATTTTACGTAGCGCTTGCGAAAACAGATGTAAAGCCGTATCTCCGCAACGCTTTATCAGATTCAGACCAAAGTTGGTACATGTCATCACAAGCATGACCTGAGGCTACATGCTGTGTTTCGGCGCAGCGCCACCTACTGGTCCGGAGATATGAAAAATGGCTATTTTTGCTTATAACTTCTGAACAGTTTGTCCAAAAATCATAAAATTGGTCTCGTTAGATTCAGGGTAACATGCCGAGTCCACTGATATCCAATATTACCATATCGGCCATTTTGGCTGTCGGCCATTTTGAATTTTGTGCTAAAATGCTGTATTTTAAGAACGCATGAACGGATTGTTACGGAACTTGGTATGGGTCATCAGCCCGATGTCCTGAAGGAGCGTGAGAAGTTTCGAAACAGCGCCACCTAGTGGTGAATTTTTTTTTCCAAATGCTTATAACTTTGGGTGTGGTCAACTTATTTTCACGAAACTCATCTTTTTAGACTCCTGAATCATTGCCGAGTCCTATGATACCAAACATGCTAGGTTTTGCCTTACGGTTTGTGTAGCGTTGTGATTTAGCGCTTAAAAAACATTTGGCTATATCTTCGAAACCGCTAGTCCGATCGAGACGAAACCACCGTCAGAAGTTTGGAAACATAGGTCGATAGCTATACGCCAATGCCCAAATGCGAAAATATTGATGTTTAGGGGTAGTAAATTCCAAACAAAGTCATGTGTCAGTCATTTTTTACGTGTTTTTTCATATAAATGCCTATAACTCTGAAGCGAATTGAGATATTTTCACCAAAACTGACACACATATGTATGGGCTCACTCTGAGGACACGTAAAAAAAATTGTGGGACTGAGCCTCTTGGTGGCGCTATAATAGAACAAAACATGAAATTCCCATTGACTTCAATAGAGTTTTGTGAAATAAAATGCTATTTTCATTCAAAACCTACTTTTTCGAACTCCTCCTAGAGTGTTTGTCCGATTTTCACCAAAATCGAATCGTATCATCTCCAGAGTGTGCTGACTAAAAGTTATGGATTTCGTGTCAATAGACGAAACCGTTTTCGTATAGCGTAGCAGCAAAGTTGAGGCATGATGCTAAAAGCACTATTCAGGCTTTATCTCTGCAACGCCTTGACATATTGACACCAAACTTTGTATGTGTCATTGTCACTTCACTCTGACCACATCACATCAGTTTTGTAACTGCGCCACCTATTGGTCGAAAGTGATAATCCATTAAATCATATTTTAAATGATTTTTTATATGATTTTTCAGCCATTTCATCTAAAATCCTCTTTAAATGTATTTAATTGCTCATTGTTCCAGTTGGTCTGACACCTTCAGCCATGTTGGCATATCCTGTCATCTGCTTGCGCTTGGCCCCGATAATTGCTGCTTGCAGCTATATTTATTATTATTATTCTTCCTTCTTCCGACTGGGAGTCTATGGCAGCCCATAGAACCGATCGCGGGAAAGTTGTAATGGTTTGACATTCTGATAGAGGATAGTCCCAACATTAAATACACCAATTTTGGTGTGTCTAAGTCATTCCCTCTAGCGCCACCACCTGTCCAAAGTTGCAGTCATGTTTATGCTAATAACTTTTGAACCACAAGGGCTAGAAACAAAATTCTTTTTTCCTCTAATTCCTGAGCTCATGACGATTCGATTGCACCATATGACGTCATTTTCCGTCATTATAATTTTTCCGCCATTTTGAATTTTTCAAAAAACCTACTTTTTCGAACTCCTCCTAGGCCGTTGCTCCAATTTCCACGAAAATTGAATCAGATCATCTTCAGACCATGCCGACAAAAAGTTATGCAATTCGTGTTGATTTGTCAAACCGTTCTCGAATACCGGGCAAACAAATTTTATGTAGCGCTTCCGAAAACAGACACAAGCCTGTATCTCCGCAACACTTTATCGTATTCAGACCAAACTAAACACATATCATCACAAGCATGACCTGAGCCTACATGCTGCGTTTCGGCGCAGTGCCACCTACTGGTCCGGAGATATGAAAAATGGCTGTTTTTGCTTATAACTTCTGAATGGTTTGTCCAAAAATCATAAAAGTGGTCTTGTTAGATTCAGGGCATCATGCTGAGTCGACTGATATCCAATTTTCCCAGATCAGCCATTTTGGCTGTCGGCCATTTTGAATTATGTGCTAAAATGCTGTATTTTAGGAATGCATGAACCTATCGTTACGAAACTCGGTATGGGTCATCAGCATGATGTCCTGAAGGAGCCTGAGAAGTTTCGAAACAGTGCCATCTAGTGGTGAATTTTTTTCCCCAAATGCTTCCAAATGCTTATAACTTTGGGTGTGGTCAACTTATTTTCACGAGACTCATCTCATTAGAGTCCTGAATCGTTGCCGAGTCCCACGATACCAAACATGCTAGGTTTCGCCTTACGGTTTGTGTAGCGTTGTGATTTAGCGCTTAAAAAACATTTGGCTATATCTTCGAAACCGCTAGTCCGATCGAGACGAAACCACCGTCAGAAGTTTGGAAACATAGGTCGATAGCTATACGCCAATGCCCAAATGCAAAAATATTGATGTTTAGGGGTAGTAAATTCCAATCAAAGTCATGTGTCAGTCATTTTTTACGTGTTTTTTCATATAAATGTCTATAACTCCGAAGCGAATTGAGATATCTTCACCAAAATTGACACACATATGTATGGGCTCACTCTGAGGACACATAAAAAAAATGGTGTGACTGAGCCTCTTGGTGGCGCTATAACAGAACAAAACATGAAATTCCCATTGACTTCAATACAGTTTTGTGAAATAAAATGCTATACTAAACAAATACATTGGTGTAAAATTACGAAACTCAGAATGTGCCATCAGCTCCATCCCCTGAAGGTACCCAAAATATTTCGAGACAGCGCCACCTAGTGGTCAAAAGTTATAACAAAATTTACAAAAAGGCTAATAACTTTTGAATACATTAGGCTATTGAAATGCCACTGGTCTTAATAGATTCCCTGGGTCAAGCCGAGAACATAGATACCAAGTTTTCCTTATTTGGCCAAACTTCCTGTCCGCCATCTTGATTTTCATTCAAAACCTACTTTTTCGAACTCCTCCTAGACCGTTTGTCCGATTTTCACCAAAATCAAATCGTATCATCTCCAGACGGTACCAACTAAAAGTTATGGATTTCGTGTCGATTGACGAAACCGTTTTCGTATAGCGCAGCAGCAAAGTTGAGGCATGATGCCAAAAGCACTATTCAGGCGTTATCTCTGCAATCCGTTGAAATATTGACACCAAAATTTGAATGTGTCATTGTCACTTCACTCTGACCACATCACATCAGTTTTGTAACTGCTCCACCTATTGGTCGAAAGTGATAATCCATTAAATCATATTCTGAATTACTTTTTATATGATTTTTCAGCCATTTCGCCTAAAATCCTCTCTAAATGTCTTTAATTGCTCATTGTTGCAGTTGGTCTGACACCTTCAGCCATGTTGGCATATCCTGTCATCTGCTTGCGCTTGGCCCCGATAATTGCTGCTTGCAGCTATTTAGGGGCCAAGCACCGAAGGTGCGGAGGCACCTATTGTTTTCGTTCCCGTTCTTATTATTAGGGGCCAAGCACCGAAGGTGCGGAGGCACCTATTGTTTTCGTTCCCGTTCTTATTATTATTATTAGGGGCCAAGCACCGAAGGTGCGGAGGCACCTATTGTTTTCGTTCCCGTTCTTCTTATTATTAGGGGCCAAGCACCGAAGGTGCGTAGGCACCTATTGTATCTGTTCCCGTTCTTATTATTATTATTCTTCCGTTTCTTCCGACTGGGCGTCTATGGCAGCCCATAGAACCGATTGCGGGAAAGTTGTTTTGATTTGACATTCTGATAGAGGACAGTCCCAACATTAAATACACCAATTTTGGTGTTTCTAAGTCATTCCCTCTAGCGCCACCACCTGTCCAAAATTTCACTTTTATTTTGCTAATAACTTTTGAACAGTAAGGCCAATCAACAAAATTATTTTTTCCTCTGATTCCTGAGCTCTTGTCGATTCGAGTGCACCCTATGATGTCATTTTCCGGCATATAAATATGGCCGCCATTTTGAATGACCTGAAAAAGCTACTTTTTCGAACTCGTCCTAGACGGTTTGTCCGATTTGCACGAAAATTGAACCAGATCATCTTCAGGTAGTGCTGATAAAAAGTTATGGAATTCAAATTGATTCGTCAAACCGTTTTCGAATAACGCTCGAACAAATTTTATGTAGCGCTTGCGAAAACAGTCGTAGGGCTGTATCTCCGCAACGCTTTATCGGATTCAGACCAAAATTGGTACATGTCATCACAAGCATGAACTGAGGCTACATGCTGTGTTTCGGCGCAGCGCCACCTACTGGTCCAGAGATATGAAAAATGGCTATTTTTGCTTATAACTTCTGAACAGTTTGTCCAAAAATCATAAAATTGGTCTTGTTAGATTCAGGGCAACATGCCGAGTCGACTGATATCCAATTTTACCATTTCGGCCATTTTGACTGTCGGCCATTTTGAATTATGTGCTAAAATGCTGTATTTTAAGAACGCATGAACGAATTGTTACGAAACTTGGTATGGGTCATCAGCACGATGTCCTGAAGAAGCGTGAGAAGTTTCGAAACAGCGCCACCTAGTGGTGACATTTTTTTTCCAAATGCTTATAACTTTGGTTGTGATCGACTTATTTTCACGAAACTCATCTCATTAGACTCCTGAATCATTGCCGAGTCCCAAGATACCAAACATGCTAGGTTTCGCCTTATGGTTTGTGTAGCGTTGTGATTTAGCGCTTAAAAAACATTTGGCTATATCTTTGAAACCGCTTGTCCGATCGAGACGAAACCACCTTCAGAAGTTTGGAAACATAGGTCGATAGCTATACGCCAATGCCCAAATGCGAAAATATTGATGTTTAGGGGTAGTAAATTCCAAACAAAGTCATGTGTCAGTCATTTTTTACGTGTTTTTTCATATAAATGTCTATAACTCCGAAGCGAATTGAGATATTTTCACCAAAATTGACACAAATATGCATGGGCTCACTCTGAGGACACATTAAAAAAATGGTGTGACTGAGCCTCTTGGTGGCGCTATAACAGAACAAAACATGAAATTCCCATTGACTTCAATACAGTTTTGTGAAATAAAATGCTATACTAAACAAATGCATTGGTGTAATATTACGAAACTCAGAATGTGCCATCAGCTCCATCCCCTAAAGGTACCCAAAATATTTCGAGACAGCGCCACCTAGTGGTCAAAAGTTATAACAAAATTTCCAAAAAGGCTAATAACTTTTGAATAAATCTGGCTATTGAAATACCACTGGTCTTAATAGATTCCCTGGGTCAAGCTGAGAACATAGATACCAAGTTTTCCTTATTTGGCCAAACTTCCTGTCCGCCATCTTGATTTTCATTCAAAACCTACTTTTTCGAACTCCTCCTAGACTGTTTGTCCGATTTTCACCAAAATCGAATCGTATCATCTCCAGACTGTGCCGACTAAAAGTTATGGATTTCGTGTCGATAGACGAAACCGTTTTCGTATAGCGCAGCAGCAAAGTTGAGGCATGATGCCAAAAGCACTATTCAGGCTTTATCTCTGCAATCCCTTGAAATATTGACACCAAACTTTGTATGTGTCATTGTCACTTCACTCTGACCACATCACATCAGTTTTGTAACTGCTCCACCTATTGGTCGAAAGTGATAATCCATTAAATCATATTCTGAATTACTTTTTATATGATTTTTCAGCCATTTCGCCTAAAATCCTCTCTAAATGTCTTTAATTGCTCATTGTTGCAGTTGGTCTGACACCTTCAGCCATGTTGGCATATCCTGTCATCTGCTTGCGCTTGGCCCCGATAATTGCTGCTTGCAGCTATATTTATTATTATTATTATTCTTCCTTCTTCCGACTGGGAGTCTATGGCAGCCCATAGAACCGATCGCGGGAAAGTTGTAATGGTTTGACATTCTGATAGAGGACAGTCCCAACATTAAATACACCAATTTTGGTGTGTCTAAGTCATTCCCTCTAGCGCCACCAACTGTCCAAAGTTTCACTCATGTTTATGCTAATAACTTTTGAACCACAAGGGCTAGAAACAAAATTCCTTTTTCCTCTGATTTCTGAGCTCAGGGCGATTCGATTGCACCCTATGACGTCATTTTTCGTCATAATAATTTTTCCGCCATTTTGAATTTTCCGAAAAACCTACTTTTTCAAACTCCTCCTAGGCCGTTGCTCCAATTTCCACGAAAATTGAATCAGATCATCTTCAGACCATGCCGACAAAAAGTTATGGAATTCGTGTTGATTCATCAAACCGTTCTCGAATACCGCGCAAACAAATTTTACGTAGCGCTTGCGAAAACAGACACAAGCCAGTATCTCCTCAACACTTTATCATATTAAGACCAAACTTGGTACATCTCATCACAAGCATGACCTGAGGCAACATGCTGCGTTTCGGCACAGTGCCACCTACTGGTCCGGAGATATGAAAAATGGCTATTTTTGCTTATAACTTCTGAATGGTTTGTCCAAAAATCATAAAAGTGGTCTCGTTAGATTCAGGGCATCATGCTGAGTCGACTGATATCCAATTTTCCCCGATCAGCCATTTTGGCTGTCGGCCATTTTGAATTATGTGCTAAAATGCTGTATTTTATGAACGCGTGAACGTATCGTTACAAAACTCGGAATGGATCATCAGCACGATGCCCTGAAGGAGCCTGAGAAGTTTCGAAACAGTGCCACCTAGTGGTGAATTTTTTTTCCCAAATGCTTCCAAATGCTTATAACTTTGGGTGTGGTCGACTTATTTTCACGAGACTCATCTCATTATAGTCCTGAATCGTTGCCGAGTCCCACGATACCAAACATGCTAGGTTTTGCCTTACGGTTTGTGTAGCGTTGTGATTTAGCGCTTAAAAAACATTTGGCTATATCTTCGAAACCGCTAGTCCGATCGAGACGAAACCACCTTCAGAAGTTTGGAAACATAGGTCGATAGCTAAACGCCAATGCCCAAATGCAAAAATATTGATGTTTAGGGGTAGTAAATTCCAATCAAAGTCATGTGTCAGTCATTTTTTACGTGTTTTTTCATATAAATGTCTATAACTCCGAAGCGAATTGATATATTTTCACCAAAATCGACACACATATGTACGAGCTCACTCTGAGGACATGTAAAAAAAATGGTGGGACTCAGCCTCTTGGTAGCGCTATAATAGAACAAAACATGAAATTCCCATTGACTTCAATACAGTTTTGTGAAATAAAATGCTATACTAAACAAATGCATTGGTGTAATATTACAAAACTCAAAATGTGCCATCAGCACCATTCCCTGAAGGTACCCAAAATATTTCAAGACAGTGCCACCTAGTGGTCAAAAGTTATAACAACATTTCCAAAAAGGCTAATAACTTTTGAA
Organism: Rutilus rutilus; assembly: GCF_951802725.1. NCBI lineage: Eukaryota > Metazoa > Chordata > Actinopteri > Cypriniformes > Leuciscidae > Rutilus > Rutilus rutilus. The sequence continues at coordinate 38,680,317 of NC_140212.1, forward strand.
TAAATCTGGCTACTGAAATGCCACTGGTCTTAATAGATTCCTTGGGTCAAGCCGAGAACATAGATACCAAGTTTTCCTTATTTGGCCAAACTTCCTGTCCGCCATCTTGATTTTCATTCAAAACCTACTTTTTCGAACTCCTCCTAGACCGTTTGTCCGATTTTCACCAAAATCGAATCGTATCATCTCCAGACTGTGCTGACTAAAAGTTATGGATTTCGTGTCTATAGACGAAACCGTTTTCGTATAGCGTAGCAGCAAACTTGAGGCATGATGCTAAAAGCACTATTCAGGCTTTATCTCTGCAATGCCTTGACATATTGACACCAAACTTTGTATGTGTCATTGTCACTTCACTCTGACCACATCACATCACATTTGTAACTGCGCCACCTATTGGTCGAAAGTGATAATCCATCAAATCATATTTTGAATGACTTTTTATATGATTTTTCAGCCATTTCGCCTAAAATCCTCTTTAAATGTATTTAATTGCTCATTGTTGCAGATGGTCTGACACCTTCAGCCATGTTGGCATATCCTGTCATCTGCTTGCGCTTGGCCCCGATAATTGCTGCTTGCAGCTATATTTAGGGGCCAAGCACCGAAGGTGCGGAGGCACCTATTGTATCTGTTCCCGTTCTTATTATTATTCTTCCTTCTTCCGACTGGGAGTCTATGGCAGCCCATAGAACCGATTGCGGGAAAGTTGTTTTGGTTTGACATTCTGATAGAGGACAGTCCCAACATTAAATACACCAATTTTGGTGTTTCTAAGTCATTCCCTCTAGCGCCACCACCTGTCCAAAGTTTCACTATTACTTTGCTAATAACTTTTGAACCGTTAGGCCAATCAACAAAATAATTTTTTCCTCTGATTCCTGAGCTCATGGCGATTCGATTGCACCCTATGACGTCATTTTCCGTCATAAAAATATGGCCGCCATTTTGAATTTTCAAAAAAAGCTACTTTTTCGAACTCGTCCTAGACGGTTTGTCCGATTTGCACGAAAATTGAACCAGATCATCTTCAGGTAGTGCTGACAAAAAGTTATGGAATTCAAATTGATTCGTCAAACCGTTTTCGATAAACGCACGAATACATTTTACGTAGCGCTAGCAAAAACAGTCGTAAGGCCGTATCTCCGCAACGGTTTATCGTATTCAGACCAAACTTGGTACTTGTACTTACAAGCATGACCTGAGGCTACATGCTGTGTTTCGGCGCAGCGCCACCTACTGGTCCGGAGATATGAAAAATGGCTATTTTTGCTTATAACTTCTGAACAGTTTGTCCAAAAATCATAAAATTGGTCTCGTTAGATTCAGGGCAACATGCCGAGTCGAATGATATCCAATTTGACCATATCGGTCATTTTGGCTGTCGGCCATTTTGAATTTTGTGCTAAAATTCTGTATTTTATGAACGCATGAACGGATTGTTACGAAACGTGGTATGGGTCATCAGCACAATGCCCTGAATGAGCCTGAGAAGTTTCGAAACAGCGCCACCTAGTGGTGAATTTTTTTTTTTCAAATGCTTATAACTTTGGGTGTGGTCGACTTATTTTCACGAAACTCATCTTTTTAGACTCCTGAATCGTTGCCGAGTCCTACGATACCAAACATGCTAGGTTTCGCCTTACGGTTTGTGTAGCGTTGTGATTTAGCGCTTAAAAAACATTTGGCTATATCTTTGAAACCGCTAGTCCGATTGAGACGAAACCACCGTCAGAAGTTTGGAAACATAGGTCGATAGCTATACGCCAATGCCCAAATGCGAAAATATTGATGTTTAGGGGTACTAATTTCCAATCAAAGTCATGTGTCAGTCATTTTTTTCGTGTTTTTTCATATAAATGTCTATAACTCCGAAGCGAATTGAGATATTTTCACCAAAATTGACACACATATGTATGGGCTCACTCTGAGTACACGTAAAAAAAATTGTGGGACTTAGCCTCTTGGTGGCGCTATAATTGAACAAAATATGAAATTCCCATTGACTTCAATACAGTTTTGTGAAATAAAATGCTATACTAAACAAATGCATTGGTGTAATATTACGAAACTCAGATTGTGTCATCAGCACCATCCCCTGAAGGCAACCAAAATATTTCAAGACAGCGCCACCTAGTGGTCAAAAGTTATAACAAAATTTCCAAAAAGGCTAATAACTTTTGAATAAATCTGGCTATTGAAATGCCACGGGTCTTAATAGATTCCTTGGGTCAAGCCGAGAACATAGATACCAAGGTTTCCTTATTTGGCCTAGCTTCCTGTCCGCCATCTTGATTTTCAGACAAAACCTACTTTTTCGAACTCCTCCTAGACCGTTTGTCCGATTTTCACCAAAATCGAATCGTATCATCTCCAGACTGTGCTGACTAAAAGTTATGGATTTCGTGTCTATAGACGAAACCGTTTTCGTATAGCGTAGCAGCAAATATGAGGCATGATGCTAAAAGCACTATTCAGGCTTTATCTCTGCAATGCCTTGACATATTGACACCAAACTTTGTATGTGTCATTGTCACTTCACTCTGACCACATCACATCAGTTTTGTAACTGCGCCACCTATTGGTGAAAGTGATAATCCATTAAATCATATTTTGAATGACTGTTTATATGATTTTTCAGCCATTTCGCCTAAAATCCTCTTTGAATGTCTTTAATTGCTCATTGTTGCAGTTGGTCTGACACCTTCAGCCATGTTGGCATATCCTGTCATCTGCTTGCGCTTGGCCCCGATAATTGCTGCTTGCAGCTATATTTATTATTATTATTCTTCCTTCTTCCGACTGGGAGTCTATGGCAGCCCATAGAACCGATCGCGGGAAAGTTGTAATGGTTTGACATTCTGATAGAGGACAGTCCCAACATTAAATACACCAATTTTGGTGTGTCTAAGTCATTCCCTCTAGCGCCACCAACTGTCCAAAGTTTCACTCATGTTTATGCTAATAACTTTTGAACCACAAGGGCTAGAAACAAAATTCTTTTTTCCTCTGATTTCTGAGCTCAGGGCGATTCGATTGCACCCTATGACGTCATTTTTCGTCATAATAATTTTTCCGCCATTTTGAATTTTCCGAAAAACCTACTTTTTCAAACTCCTCCTAGGCCGTTGCTCCAATTTCCACGAAAATTGAATCAGATCATCTTCAGACCATGCCGACAAAAAGTTATGGAATTCGTGTTGATTCATCAAACCGTTCTCGAATACCGCGCAAACAAATTTTACGTAGCGCTTGCGAAAACAGACACAAGCCAGTATCTCCTCAACACTTTATCATATTAAGACCAAACTTGGTACATCTCATCACAAGCATGACCTGAGGCAACATGCTGCGTTTCGGCACAGTGCCACCTACTGGTCCGGAGATATGAAAAATGGCTATTTTTGCTTATAACTTCTGAATGGTTTGTCCAAAAATCATAAAAGTGGTCTCGTTAGATTCAGGGCATCATGCTGAGTCGACTGATATCCAATTTTCCCCGATCAGCCATTTTGGCTGTCGGCCATTTTGAATTATGTGCTAAAATGCTGTATTTTATGAACGCGTGAACGTATCGTTACAAAACTCGGAATGGATCATCAGCACGATGCCCTGAAGGAGCCTGAGAAGTTTCGAAACAGTGCCACCTAGTGGTGAATTTTTTTTCCCAAATGCTTCCAAATGCTTATAACTTTGGGTGTGGTCGACTTATTTTCACGAGACTCATCTCATTAGAGTCCTGAATCGTTGCCGAGTCCCACGATACCAAACATGCTAGGTTTCGCCTTACGGTTTGTGTAGCGTTGTGATTTAGCGCTTAAAAAACATTTGGCTATATCTTCGAAACCGCTAGTCCGATCGAGACGAAACCACCTTCAGAAGTTTGGAAACATAGGTCGATAGCTATACGCCAATGCCCAAATGCGAAAATATTGATGTTTAGGGGTAGTAAATTCCAATCAAAGTCATGTGTCAGTCATTTTTTACGTGTTTTTTCATATAAATGTCTATAACTCCGAAGTGAATTGAGATATTTTCACCAAAATCGACACACATATGTACGAGCTCACTCTGAGGACATGTAAAAAAAATGGTGGGACTCAGCCTCTTGGTAGCGCTATAATAGAACAAAACATGAAATTCCCATTGACTTCAATACAGTTTTGTGAAATAAAATGCTATACTAAACAAATGCATTGGTGTAATATTACGAAACTCAAAATGTGCCATCAGCACCATTCCCTGAAGGTACCCAAAATATTTCAAGACAGTGCCACCTAGTGGTCAAAAGTTATAACAACATTTCCATAAAGGCTAATAACTTTTGAATAAATCTGACTACTGAAATGCCACTGGTCTTAATAGATTCCTTGGGTCAAGCCGAGAACATAGATACCAAGTTTTCCTTATTTGGCCTAGCTTCCTGTCCGCCATCTTGATTTTCAGTCAAAACCTACTTTTTCGAACTCCTCCTAGACCGTTTGTCCGATTTTCACCAAAATCGAATCGTATCATCTCCAGACTGTGCTGACTAAAAGTTATGGATTTCGTGTCTATAGACGAAACCGTTTTCGTATAGCGTAGCAGCAAACTTGAGGCATGATGCTAAAAGCACTATTCAGGCTTTATCTCTGCAATGCCTTGACATATTGACACCAAACTTTGTATGTGTCATTGTCACTTCACTCTGACCACATCACATCACATTTGTAACTGCGCCACCTATTGGTCGAAAGTGATAATCCATTAAATCATATTTTGAATGACTTTTTATATGATTTTTCAGCCATTTCATCTAAAATCCTCTTTAAATGTATTTAATTGCTCATTGTTCCAGTTGGTCTGACACCTTCAGCCATGTTGGCATATCCTGTCATCTGCTTGCGCTTGGCCCCGATAATTGCTGCTTGCAGCTATATTTATTATTATTATTCTTCCTTCTTCCGACTGGGAGTCTATGGCAGCCCATAGAACCGATCGCGGGAAAGTTGTAATGGTTTGACATTCTGATAGAGGACAGTCCCAACATTAAATACACCAATTTTGGTGTGTCTAAGTCATTCCCTCTAGCGCCACCAACTGTCCAAAGTTTCACTCATGTTTATGCTAATAACTTTTGAACCACAAGGGCTAGAAACAAAATTCTTTTTTCCTCTGATTTCTGAGCTCAGGGCGATTCGATTGCACCCTATGACGTCATTTTTCGTCATAATAATTTTTCCGCCATTTTGAATTTTCCGAAAAACCTACTTTTTCAAACTCCTCCTAGGCCGTTGCTCCAATTTCCACAAAAATTGAATCAGATCATCTTCAGACCATGCCGACAAAAAGTTATGGAATTCGTGTTGATTCATCAAACCGTTCTCGAATACCGCGCAAACAAATTTTACGTAGCGCTTGCGAAAACAGACACAAGCCAGTATCTCCTCAACACTTTATCATATTAAGACCAAACTTGGTACATCTCATCACAAGCATGACCTGAGGCAACATGCTGCGTTTCGGCACAGTGCCACCTACTGGTCCGGAGATATGAAAAATGGCTATTTTTGCTTATAACTTCTGAATGGTTTGTCCAAAAATCATAAAAGTGGTCTCGTTAGATTCAGGGCATCATGCTGAGTCGACTGATATCCAATTTTCCCCGATCAGCCATTTTGGCTGTCGGCCATTTTGAATTATGTGCTAAAATGCTGTATTTTATGAACGCGTGAACGTATCGTTACAAAACTCGGAATGGATCATCAGCACGATGCCCTGAAGGAGCCTGAGAAGTTTCGAAACAGTGCCACCTAGTGGTGAATTTTTTTTCCCAAATGCTTCCAAATGCTTATAACTTTGGGTGTGGTCGACTTATTTTCACGAGACTCATCTCATTAGAGTCCTGAATCGTTGCCGAGTCCCACGATACCAAACATGCTAGGTTTTGCCTTACGGTTTGTGTAGCGTTGTGATTTAGCGCTTAAAAAACATTTGGCTATATCTTCGAAACCGCTAGTCCGATCGAGACGAAACCACCTTCAGAAGTTTGGAAACATAGGTCGATAGCTATACGCCAATGCCCAAATGCGAAAATATTGATGTTTAGGGGTAGTAAATTCCAATCAAAGTCATGTGTCAGTCATTTTTTACGTGTTTTTTCATATAAATGTCTATAACTCCGAAGCGAATTGATATATTTTCACCAAAATCGACACACATATGTACGAGCTCACTCTGAGGACATGTAAAAAAAATGGTGGGACTCAGCCTCTTGGTAGCGCTATAATAGAACAAAACATGAAATTCCCATTGACTTCAATACAGTTTTGTGAAATAAAATGCTATACTAAACAAATGCATTGGTGTAATATTACAAAACTCAAAATGTGCCATCAGCACCATTCCCTGAAGGTACCCAAAATATTTCAAGACAGTGCCACCTAGTGGTCAAAAGTTATAACAACATTTCCAAAAAGGCTAATAACTTTTGAATAAATCTGGCTACTGAAATGCCACTGGTCTTAATAGATTCCTTGGGTCAAGCCGAGAACATAGATACCAAGTTTTCCTTATTTGGCCAAACTTCCTGTCCGCCATCTTGATTTTCATTCAAAACCTACTTTTTCGAACTCCTCCTAGACCGTTTGTCCGATTTTCACCAAAATCGAATCGTATCATCTCCAGACTGTGCTGACTAAAAGTTATGGATTTCGTGTCTATAGACGAAACCGTTTTCGTATAGCGTAGCAGCAAACTTGAGGCATGATGCTAAAAGCACTATTCAGGCTTTATCTCTGCAATGCCTTGACATATTGACACCAAACTTTGTATGTGTCATTGTCACTTCACTCTGACCACATCACATCACATTTGTAACTGCGCCACCTATTGGTCGAAAGTGATAATCCATTAAATCATATTTTGAATGACTTTTTATATGATTTTTCAGCCATTTCGCCTAAAATCCTCTTTAAATGTATTTAATTGCTCATTGTTGCAGATGGTCTGACACCTTCAGCCATGTTGGCATATCCTGTCATCTGCTTGCGCTTGGCCCCGATAATTGCTGCTTGCAGCTATATTTAGGGGCCAAGCACCGAAGGTGCGGAGGCACCTATTGTTTTTGTTCCCGTTCTTATTATTATTATTAGGGGCCAAGCACCGAAGGTGCGGAGGCACCTATTGTATCTGTTCCCGTTCTTATTATTATTCTTCCTTCTTCCGACTGGGAGTCTATGGCAGCCCATAGAACCGATTGCGGGAAAGTTGTTTTGGTTTGACATTCTGATAGAGGACAGTCCCAACATTAAATACACCAATTTTGGTGTTTCTAAGTCATTCCCTCTAGCGCCACCACCTGTCCAAAGTTTCACTATTACTTTGCTAATAACTTTTGAACCGTAAGGCCAATCAACAAAATTATTTTTTCCTCTGATTCCTGAGCTCATGGCGATTCGATTGCACCCTATGACGTCATTTTCCGTCATAAAAATATGGCCGCCATTTTGAATTTTCAAAAAAAGCTACTTTTTCGAACTCGTCCTAGACGGTTTGTCCGATTTGCACGAAAATTGAACCAGATCATCTTCAGGTAGTGCTGACAAAAAGTTATGGAATTCAAATTGATTCGTCAAACCGTTTTCGATAAACGCACGAATACATTTTACGTAGCGCTAGCAAAAACAGTCGTAAGGCCGTATCTCCGCAACGGTTTATCGTATTCAGACCAAACTTGGTACTTGTACTTACAAGCATGACCTGAGGCTACATGCTGTGTTTCGGCGCAGCGCCACCTACTGGTCCGGAGATATGAAAAATGGCTATTTTTGCTTATAACTTCTGAACAGTTTGTCCAAAAATCATAAAATTGGTCTCGTTAGATTCAGGGCAACATGCCGAGTCGAATGATATCCAATTTGACCATATCGGTCATTTTGGCTGTCGGCCATTTTGAATTTTGTGCTAAAATTCTGTATTTTATGAACGCATGAACGGATTGTTACGAAACGTGGTATGGGTCATCAGCACAATGCCCTGAATGAGCCTGAGAAGTTTCGAAACAGCGCCACCTAGTGGTGAATTTTTTTTTTTCAAATGCTTATAACTTTGGGTGTGGTCGACTTATTTTCACGAAACTCATCTTTTTAGACTCCTGAATCGTTGCCGAGTCCTACGATACCAAACATGCTAGGTTTCGCCTTACGGTTTGTGTAGCGTTGTGATTTAGCGCTTAAGAAACATTTGGCTATATCTTTGAAACCGCTAGTCCGATCGAGACGAAACCACCGTCAGAAGTTTGGAAACATAGGTCGATAGCTATACGCCAATGCCCAATTGCAAAAATATTGATGTTTAGGGGTACTAATTTCCAATCAAAGTCATGTGTCAGTCATTTTTTTCGTGTTTTTTCATATAAATGTCTATAACTCCGAAGCGAATTGAGATATTTTCACCAAAATTGACACACATATGTATGGGCTCACTCTGAGTACACGTAAAAAAAATTGTGGGACTTAGCCTCTTGGTGGCGCTATAATTGAACAAAATATGAAATTCCCATTGACTTCAATACAGTTTTCTGAAATAAAATGCTATACTAAACAAATGCATTGGTGTAATATTACGAAACTCAGATTGTGTCATCAGCACCATCCCCTGAAGGCAACCAAAATATTTCAAGACAGCGCCACCTAGTGGTCAAAAGTTATAACAAAATTTCCAAAAAGGCTAATAACTTTTGAATAAATCTGGCTATTGAAATGCCACGGGTCTTAATAGATTCCTTGGGTCAAGCCGAGAACATAGATACCAAGGTTTCCTTATTTGGCCTAGCTTCCTGTCCGCCATCTTGATTTTCAGACAAAACCTACTTTTTCGAACTCCTCCTAGACCGTTTGTCCGATTTTCACCAAAATCGAATCGTATCATCTCCAGACTGTGCTGACTAAAAGTTATGGATTTCGTGTCTATAGACGAAACCGTTTTCGTATAGCGTAGCAGCAAATATGAGGCATGATGCTAAAAGCACTATTCAGGCTTTATCTCTGCAATGCCTTGACATATTGACACCAAACTTTGTATGTGTCATTGTCACTTCACTCTGACCACATCACATCAGTTTTGTAACTGCGCCACCTATTGGTGAAAGTGATAATCCATTAAATCATATTTTGAATGACTGTTTATATGATTTTTCAGCCATTTCGCCTAAAATCCTCTTTGAATGTCTTTAATTGCTCATTGTTGCAGTTGGTCTGACACCTTCAGCCATGTTGGCATATCCTGTCATCTGCTTGCGCTTGGCCCCGATAATTGCTGCTTGCAGCTATATTTATTATTATTATTCTTCCTTCTTCCGACTGGGAGTCTATGGCAGCCCATAGAACCGATCGCGGGAAAGTTGTAATGGTTTGACATTCTGATAGAGGATAGTCCCAACATTAAATACACCAATTTTGGTGTGTCTAAGTCATTCCCTCTAGCGCCACCACCTGTCCAAAGTTGCAGTCATGTTTATGCTAATAACTTTTGAACCACAAGGGCTAGAAACAAAATTCTTTTTTCCTCTAATTCCTGAGCTCATGACGATTCGATTGCACCATATGACGTCATTTTCCGTCATTATAATTTTTCCGCCATTTTGAATTTTTCAAAAAACCTACTTTTTCGAACTCCTCCTAGGCCGTTGCTCCAATTTCCACGAAAATTGAATCAGATCATCTTCAGACCATGCCGACAAAAAGTTATGCAATTCGTGTTGATTCGTCAAAGCGTTCTCGAATACCGCGCAAACAAATTTTATGTAGCGCTTCCGAAAACAGACACAAGCCTGTATCTCCGCAACACTTTATCGTATTCAGACCAAACTAAACACATATCATCACAAGCATGACCTGAGCCTACATGCTGCGTTTCGGCGCAGTGCCACCTACTGGTCCGGAGATATGAAAAATGGCTGTTTTTGCTTATAACTTCTGAATGGTTTGTCCAAAAACCATAAAAGTGGTCTTGTTAGATTCAGGGCATCATGCTGAGTCGACTGATATCCAATTTTCCCAGATCAGCCATTTTGGCTGTCGGCCATTTTGAATTATGTGCTAAAATGCTGTATTTTAGGAATGCATGAACCTATCGTTACGAAACTCGGTATGGGTCATCAGCACGATGTCCTGAAGGAGCCTGAGAAGTTTCGAAACAGTGCCATCTAGTGGTGAATTTTTTTTCCCAAATGCTTCCAAATGCTTATAACTTTGGTTGTGGTCGACTTATTTTCACAGGACTCATCTCTTTAGACTCCTGAATCGTTGCCGAGTCCAACGATACCAAACATGTTAGGTTTCGCCTTATGGTTTGTGTAGCGTTGTGATTTAGCGCTTAAAAAACATTTGGCTATATCTTTGAAACCGCTTGTCCGATCGAGACGAAACCACCTTCAGAAGTTTGGAAACATAGGTCGATAGCTATACGCCAATGCCCAAATGCGAAAATATTGATGTTTAGGGGTAGTAAAATCCAATCAAAGTCATGTGTCAGTCAATTTTTACGTGTTTTTTCATATAAATGTCTATAACTCCGAAGCGAATTGAGATATTTTCACCAAAATCGACACAAATATGCATGGGCTCACTCTGAGGACACATAAAAAAATGGTGGGACTGAGCCTCTTGGTGGCGCTATAACAGAACAAAACATGAAATTCCCATTGACTTCAATACAGTTTTGTGAAATAAAATGCTATAGTAAACAAATGCATTGGTGTAATATTACGAAACTCAGAATGTGCAATCAGCTCCATCCCCTAAAGGTACCCAAAATATTTCGAGACAGCGCCACCTAGTGGTCAAAAGTTATAACAAAATTTCCAAAAAGGCTAATAACTTTTGAATAAATCTGGCTATTGAAATGCCACTGGTCTTAATAGATTCCCTGGGTCAAGCCGAGAACATAGATACCAAGTTTTCCTTATTTGGCCAAACTTCCTGTCCGCCATCTTGATTTTCAGTCAAAACCTACTTTTTCTAACTCCTCCCAGACTGTTTGTCCGATTTTCACCAAAATCGAATCGTATCATCTCCAGACTGTACCGACTAAAAGTTATGGATTTCGTGTCGACAGACGAAACCGTTTTCGTATAGCGCAGCAGCAAAGTTGAGGCATGATGCCAAAAGCACTATTCAGGCTTTATCTCTGCAATCCCTTGAAATATTGACACCAAACTTTGTATGTGTCATTGTCACTTCACTCTGACCACATCACATCAGTTTTGTAATTGCTCCACCTATTGGTCGAAAGTGATAATCCATTAAATCATATTCTGAATTACTTTTTATATGATTTTTCAGCCATTTCGCCAAAAATCCTCTCTAAATGTCTTTAATTGCTCATTGTTGCAGTTGGTCTGACACCTTCAGCCATGTTGGCATATCCTGTCATCTGCTTGCGCTTGGCCCCGATAATTGCTGCTTGCAGCTATATTTATTATTATTATTATTCTTCCTTCTTCCGACTGGGAGTCTATGGCAGCCCATAGAACCGATCGCGGGAAAGTTGTAATGGTTTGACATTCTGATAGAGGACAGTCCCAACATTAAATACACCAATTTTGGTGTGTCTAAGTCATTCCCTCTAGCGCCACCAACTGTCCAAAGTTTCACTCATGTTTATGCTAATAACTTTTGAACCACAAGGGCTAGAAACAAAATTCTTTTTTCCTCTGATTTCTGAGCTCAGGGCGATTCGATTGCACCCTATGACGTCATTTTTCGTCATAATAATTTTTCCGCCATTTTGAATTTTCCGAAAAACCTACTTTTTCAAACTCCTCCTAGGCCGTTGCTCCAATTTCCACGAAAATTGAATCAGATCATCTTCAGACCATGCCGACAAAAAGTTATGGAATTCGTGTTGATTCATCAAACCGTTCTCGAATACCGCGCAAACAAATTTTAAGTAGCGCTTGCGAAAACAGACACAAGCCAGTATCTCCTCAACACTTTATCATATTAAGACCAAACTTGGTACATCTCATCACAAGCATGACCTGAGGCAACATGCTGCGTTTCGGCACAGTGCCACCTACTGGTCCGGAGATATGAAAAATGGCTATTTTTGCTTATAACTTCTGAATGGTTTGTCCAAAAATCATAAAAGTGGTCTCGTTAGATTCAGGGCATCATGCTGAGTCGACTGATATCCAATTTTCCCCGATCAGCCATTTTGGCTGTCGGCCATTTTGAATTATGTGCTAAAATGCTGTATTTTATGAACGCGTGAACGTATCGTTACAAAACTCGGAATGGATCATCAGCACGATGCCCTGAAGGAGCCTGAGAAGTTTCGAAACAGTGCCACCTAGTGGTGAATTTTTTTTCCCAAATGCTTCCAAATGCTTATAACTTTGGGTGTGGTCGACTTATTTTCACGAGACTCATCTCATTAGAGTCCTGAATCGTTGCCGAGTCCCACGATACCAAACATGCTAGGTTTTGCCTTACGGTTTGTGTAGCGTTGTGATTTAGCGCTTAAAAAACATTTGGCTATATCTTCGAAACCGCTAGTCCGATCGAGACGAAACCACCTTCAGAAGTTTGGAAACATAGGTCGATAGCTATACGCCAATGCCCAAATGCGAAAATATTGATGTTTAGGGGTAGTAAATTCCAATCAAAGTCATGTGTCAGTCATTTTTTACGTGTTTTTTCATATAAATGTCTATAACTCCGAAGCGAATTGATATATTTTCACCAAAATCGACACACATATGTACGAGCTCACTCTGAGGACATGTAAAAAAAATGGTGGGACTCAGCCTCTTGGTAGCGCTATAATAGAACAAAACATGAAATTCCCATTGACTTCAATACAGTTTTGTGAAATAAAATGCTATACTAAACAAATGCATTGGTGTAATATTACAAAACTCAAAATGTGCCATCAGCACCATTCCCTGAAGGTACCCAAAATATTTCAAGACAGTGCCACCTAGTGGTCAAAAGTTATAACAACATTTCCAAAAAGGCTAATAACTTTTGAATAAATCTGGCTACTGAAATGCCACTGGTCTTAATAGATTCCTTGGGTCAAGCCGAGAACATAGATACCAAGTTTTCCTTATTTGGCCAAACTTCCTGTCCGCCATCTTGATTTTCATTCAAAACCTACTTTTTCGAACTCCTCCTAGACCGTTTGTCCGATTTTCACCAAAATCGAATCGTATCATCTCCAGACTGTGCTGACTAAAAGTTATGGATTTCGTGTCTATAGACGAAACCGTTTTCGTATAGCGTAGCAGCAAACTTGAGGCATGATGCTAAAAGCACTATTCAGGCTTTATCTCTGCAATGCCTTGACATATTGACACCAAACTTTGTATGTGTCATTGTCACTTCACTCTGACCACATCACATCACATTTGTAACTGCGCCACCTATTGGTCGAAAGTGATAATCCATCAAATCATATTTTGAATGACTTTTTATATGATTTTTCAGCCATTTCGCCTAAAATCCTCTTTAAATGTATTTAATTGCTCATTGTTGCAGATGGTCTGACACCTTCAGCCATGTTGGCATATCCTGTCATCTGCTTGCGCTTGTTATTAGGGGCCAAGCACCGAAGGTGCGGAGGCACCTATTGTTTTCGTTCGCGTTCTTATTAGGGGCCAAGCACCGAAGGTGCGGAGGCACCTATTGTTTTTGTTCCCGTTCTTATTATTATTATTAGGGGCCAAGCACCGAAGGTGCGGAGGCACCTATTGTTTTTGTTCCCGTTCTTATTATTATTATTAGGGGCCAAGCACCGAAGGTGCGGAGGCACCTATTGTGTTTGTTCCGGTTCTTATTAGGGGCCAAGCACCGAAGGTGCGGAGGCACCTATTGTATCTGTTCCCGTTCTTATTATTCTTCTTCTTCCGCCATGGGAGTCTATGGCAGCCCATAGAACCGATTGCGGGAAAGTTGTTTTGGTTTGACATTCTGATAGAGGACAGTCCCAACATTAAGTACACCAATTTTTGTGTTTCTAAGTCATTCCCTCTAGCGCCACCACCTGTCCAAAGTTTCACTTTTACTTTGCTAATAACTTTTGAACCGTAAGGCCAATCAGCAAAATCCTTTTTTCCTCTGATTCCTGAGCTCATGACGATTCGATTGCACCCTATATCGTCATTTTCCGTCATAAAAACATGGCCGCCATTTTGAATTTTCCTAAAAAGGTACTTTTTCGAACTCGTCCTAGACGGTTTGTCCGATTTGCACGAAAATTGAATCGGATCATCTTCAGGCAGGGGTGACAAAAAGTTATTAAAATCTTGTTGATTCGTCAAACCGTTTTCGATAAACGCTCGAACAAATTTTACGTAGCGCTTGCAAAAACAGTCGTAAGGCCGTATCTCCGCAACGGTTTATCGTATTCAGACCAAACTTGGTACATGTACTCACAAGCATGACCTGAGGCTACATGCTGCGTTTCGGCACAGCGCCACCTACAGGTCCGGAGATATGAAAAATGGCTATTTTTGCTTATAACTTCTGAACAGTTTGTCCAAAAATCATAAAATTGGTCTTGATAGATTCAGGGCGTCATGCCGAGTCGACTGATATCCAATTTTGCCATATCGGCCAATTTGACTGTCGGCCATTTTGAAATTTGTGCTAAAATGCTGTATTTTAACAACGCATGAACTGATTGTTACGAAACTTGGTATGGGTCATCAGCACGATGTCCTGAAGGAGTGTGAGAAGTTTCGAAACAGCGCCACCTAGTGGTGAATTTTTTTTTTCAAATGCTTATAACTTTGGGTGTGATCGACTTATTTTCACGAAACTCATCTTTTTAGACTCCTGAATCGTTGCCGAGTCCTACGATACCAAACATGCTAGGTTTCGCCTTACGGTTTGTGTAGCGTTGTGATTTAGCGCTTAAAAAACATTTGGCTATATCTTTGAAACCGCTAGTCCGATCGAGACGAAACCACCGTCAGAAGTTTGGAAACATAGGTCGATAGCTATACGCCAATGCCCAAATGCGAAAATATTGATGTTTAGGGGTACTAATTTCCAATCAAAGTCATGTGTCAGTCATTTTTTTCGTGTTTTTTCATATAAATGTCTATAACTCCGAAGTGAATTGAGATATTTTCACCAAAATTGAGACACATATGTATGGGCTCACTCTGAGGACACGTAAAAAAAATTGTGGGACTGAGCCTCTTGGTGGCGCTATAATTGAACAAAACATGAAATTCCCATTGACTTCAATACAGTTTTGTGAAATAAAATGCTATACTAAACAAATGCATTGGTGTAATATTACGAAACTCAGATTGTGTCATCAGCACCATCCCCTGAAGGCAACCAAAATATTTCAAGACAGCGCCACCTAGTGGTCAAAAGTTATAACAAAATTTCCAAAAAGGCTAATAACTTTTGAATAAATCTGGCTATTGAAATGCCACGGGTCTTAATAGATTCCTTGGGTCAAGCCGAGAACATAGATACCAAGTTTTCCTTATTTGGCCAAACTTCCTGTCCGCCATCTTGATTTTCAGTCAAAACCTACTTTTTCGAACTCCTCCTAGACCGTTAGTCCGATTTTCACCAAAATCGAATAGTACCATCTCCAGACCGTGCCGACTAAAAGTTATGGATTTCGTGTCGATAGACGAAACCGTTTTCGTATAGCGCAGCAGCAAAGTTGAGGCATGATGCTAATAGCAATAATTAAGGCTTTATATCTGCAATGCCTTGATATATTGACACCAATCTTTGTATGTGTCATTGTCACTTCACTCTGACCACATCACATCAGTTTTGTAACTGCGCCACCTATTGGTCGAAAGTGATAATCCATCAAATCATATTTTTAATTATTGTTTCTATGATTTTTCAGGCATTTTGCCTAAAATCCTCTTTAAATGTCTTTAATTGCTCATTGTTGCAGTTGGTCTGACACTTTCAGACATGTTGGCATGTCTTGTCGTCTTATTCTGCTTGGCCCCGGTAATGGCTGCTTGCAGCTATATTTATTATTATTCTTCTTCTTCTTCCGCTCTGGGAGTCTATGGCAGCCCATAGAACCGATTGCGGGAAAGTTGTTTTGGTTTGACATTCTGATAGAGGACAGTCCCAACATTAAGTACACCAATTTTGGTGTGTCTAAGTCATTCCCTCTAGCGCCACCACCTGTCCAAAGTTTCACTTTTACTTTGCTAATAACTTTTGAACCGTAAGGCCAATCAGCAAAATCCTTTTTTCCTCTGATTCCTGAGCTCATGACGATTCGATTGCTCCCTATATCGTCATTTTCCGTCATAAAAACATGGCCGCCATTTTGAATTTTCCTAAAAAGGTACTTTTTCGAACTCGTCCTAGACGGTTTGTCCGATTTGCACGAAAATTGAATCGGATCATCTTCAGGCAGTGGTGACAAAAAGTTATTAAAATCTTGTTGATTCGTCAAACCGTTTTCGATAAACGCTCGAACAAATTTTACGTAGCGCTTGCAAAAACAGTCGTAAGGCTGTATCTCCGCAACGGTTTATCGTATTCAGACCAAACTTGGTACATGTACTCACAAGCATGACCTGAGGCTACATGCTGCGTTTCGGCACAGCGCCACCTACAGGTCCGGAGATATGAAAAATGGCAATTTTTGCTTATAACTTCTGAACAGTTTGTCCAAAAATCATAAAATTGGTCTTGATAGATTCAAGGCGTCATGCCGAGTCGACTGATATCCAATTTTGCCATATCGGCCAATTTGACTGTCGGCCATTTTGAATTTTGTGCTAAAATGCTGTATTTTAACAACGCATGAACGGATTGTTACGAAACTTGGTATGGGTCATCAGCACGATGTCCTGAAGGAGTGTGAGAAGTTTCGAAACAGCGCCACCTAGTGGTGAATTTTTTTTTTCAAATGCTTATAACTTTGGGTGTGATCGACTTATTTTCACGAAACTCATCTCATTGGACTCCTGAATCGTTGCCGAGTCCAACGATACCAAACATGTTAGGTTTCGCCTAACGGTTTGTGTAGCATTGTGATTTAGCGCTTAAAAAACATTAGGCTATATCTTCGAAACCGTTTGTCCGATTGAGACGAAACCACCGTCAGAAGTTTGGAAACATAGGTCGATAGCTATACGCCAATGCCCAAATGCGAAAATATTGATGTTTAGGGGTAGTAATATTCAATCAAAGTCATGTGTCAGTCATTTTTTACGTGTTTTTTCATATAAATGTCTATAACTCCGAAGCAAATTGAGATTTTTGCACCAAAATCGACACATATATGTATGGGCTCACTCTGATGACACATAAAAAAAATGGTGGGACTGAGCCTCTTGGTGGCGCTATAATAGAACAAAACATGAAATTCCCATTGATTTCAATAGAGTTTTGTGAAATAAAATGCTATACTAAACAAATGCATTGGTGTAATATTACGAAACTCAGAATGTGCCTTCAGCACCATCCCCTGAAGGTACTCAAAATATTTCGAAACAGCGCCACCTAGTGGTCAAAAGTTATAACAAAATTTCCAAAAAGGCTAATAACTTTTGAATAAATCTGTCTATTGAAATGCCACTGGTCTTAATAGATTCCTTGGGTCAAGCCGAGAACATAGATACCAAGTTTTCCTTATTTGGCCGAACTTCCTGTCCGCCATCTTGATGTTCAGTCAAAACCTACTTTTTCGAACTCCTCCTAGACCGTTTGTCCGATTTTCACCAAAATCGAATCGTATCATCTCCAGACCGTGCCGACTAAAAGTTATGGATTTCGTGTCGATAGACGAAACCGTTTTCGTATAGCGCAGCAGCAAAGTTGAGGCATGATGCTAATAGCACTATTCAGGCTTTATCTCTGCAATGCCTTGACATATTGACACCAAACTTTGTATGTGTCATTGTCACTTCACTCTGACCACATCACATCAGTTTTGTAACTGCGCCACCTATTGGTCGAAAGTGATAATCCATAAAATCATATTTTTAATTATTGTTTCTATGATTTTTCAGGCATTTTGCATAAAATCCTCTTTAAAGTCTATAATTGCTCATTGTTGCAGTTGGTCTGACACTTTCAGACATGTTGGCATGTCTTGTCGTCTTATTCTGCTTGGCCCCGGTAATTATTCTTCTTCTTCTTCCGCTCTGGGAGTCTATGGCAGCCCATAGAACCGATTGCGGGAAAGTTGTTTTGGTTTGACATTCTGATAGAGGACAGTCCCAACATTAAGTACACCAATTTTGGTGTGTCTAAGTCATTCCCTCTAGCGCCACCACCTGTCCAAAGTTTCACTTTTACTTTGCTAATAACTTTTGAACCGTAAGGCCAATCAGCGAAATCCCTTTTTCCTCTGATTCCTGAGCTCATGACGATTCGATTGCACCCTATATCGTCATTTTCCGTCATAAAAACATGGCCGCCATTTTGAATTTTCCTAAAAAGGTACTTTTTCGAACTCGTCCTAGACGGTTTGTCCGATTTGCACGAAAATTGAATCGGATCATCTTCAGGCAGTGGTGACAAAAAGTTATTAAAATCTTGTTGATTCGTCAAACCGTTTTCGATAAACGCTCGAACAAATTTTACGTAGTGCTTGCAAAAACAGTCGTAAGGCTGTATCTCCGCAACGGTTTATCGTATTCAGACCAAACTTGGTACATGTACTCACAAGCATGACCTGAGGCTACATGCTGCGTTTCGGCACAGCGCCACCTACAGGTCCGGAGATATGAAAAATGGCAATTTTTGCTTATAACTTCTGAACAGTTTGTCCAAAAATCATAAAATTGGTCTTGATAGATTCAGGGCGTCATGCCGAGTCGACTGATATCCAATTTTGCCATATCGGCCAATTTGACTGTCGGCCATTTTGAATTTTGTGCTAAAATGCTGTATTTTAACAACGCATGAACGGATTGTTACGAAACTTGGTATGGGTCATCAGCACGATGTCCTGAAGGAGTGTGAGAAGTTTCGAAACAGCGCCACCTAGTGGTGAATTTTTTTTTTCAAATGCTTATAACTTTGGGTGTGATCGACTTATTTTCACGAAACTCATCTCATTGGACTCCTGAATCGTTGCCGAGTCCAACGATACCAAACATGTTAGGTTTCGCCTAACGGTTTGTGTAGCATTGTGATTTAGCGCTTAAAAAACATTAGGCTATATCTTCGAAACCGTTTGTCCGATTGAGACGAAACCACCGTCAGAAGTTTGGAATCATAGCTTGTTAACTATATGCAAATGCCCAAATGTGAAAATATTGATGTTTAGGGGTAGTAATATTCAATCAAAGTCATGTGTCAGTCATTTTTTACGTGTTTTTTCATATAAATGTCTATAACTCCGAAGCAAATTGAGATTTTTGCACCAAAATCGACACATATATGTATGGGCTCACTCTGATGACACACAAAAAAAATGGTGGGACTGAGCCTCTTGGTGGCGCTATAATAGAACAAAACATGAAATTCCCATTGATTTCAATAGAGTTTTGTGAAATAAAATGCTATACTAAACAAATGCATTGGTGTAATATTACGAAACTCAGAATGTGCCTTCAGCACCATCCCCTGAAGGTACTCAAAATATTTCGAAACAGCGCCACCTTGTGGTCAAAAGTTATAACAAAATTTCCAAAAAGGCTAATAACTTTTGAATAAATCTGTCTATTGAAATGCCACTGGTCTTAATAGATTCCTTGGGTCAAGCCGAGAACATAGATACCAAGTTTTCCTTATTTGGCCGAACTTCCTGTCCGCCATCTTGATGTTCAGTCAAAACCTACTTTTTCGAACTCCTCCTAGACCGTTTGTCCGATTTTCACCAAAATCGAATCGTATCATCTCCAGACCGTGCCGACTAAAAGTTATGGATTTCGTGTCGATAGACGAAACCGTTTTCGTATAGCGCAGCAGCAAAGTTGAGGCATGATGCTAATAGCACTATTCAGGCTTTATCTCTGCAATGCCTTGACATATTGACACCAAACTTTGTATGTGTCATTGTCACTTCACTCTGACCACATCACATCAGTTTTGTAACTGCGCCACCTATTGGTCGAAAGTGATAATCCATAAAATCATATTTTTAATTATTGTTTCTATGATTTTTCAGGCATTTTGCATAAAATCCTCTTTAAAGTCTATAATTGCTCATTGTTGCAGTTGGTCTGACACTTTCAGACATGTTGGCATGTCTTGTCGTCTTATTCTGCTTGGCCCCGGTAATGGCTGCTTGCAGCTATATTTAGGGGCCAAGCACCGAAGGTGCGTAGGCACCTATTGTATCTGTTCCCGTTCCTATTATTATTATTATTCTTCCGTTTCTTCCGACTGGGAGTCTATGGCAGCCCATAGAACCGATTGCGGGAAAGTTGTAATGGTTTGACATTCTGATAGAGGACAGTCCCAACATTAAATACACCAATTTTGGTGTGTCTAAGTCATTCCCTCTAGCGCCACCACCTGTCCAAAATTTCACTTTTATTTTGCTAATAACTTTTGAACCGTAAGTCCAATCAACAAAATTCTTTTTTTCTCTTGTTCCTGAGCTCATGCCAATTCGATTGCACCCTATGACGTCATTTTCTTCATAACAATATGGCCGCCATTTTCAATTTGTCCTTAAAAGCTACTTTTTCGAACTCGTCCTAGATGGTTTGTCCGATTTGCACGAAAATTGAACCAGATCATCTTCAGGCAGTGCTGACCAAAAGTTATGGAATTCAAATTGATTCGTTAAACCGTTTTCGAAAAACGCTCGAACTAATTTTACGTAGCGCCTGCAAAAACAGTCGTAGGGCTCTATCTCCGCAACGGTTTATCGTACTCAGACCAAACTTGGTACTTGTACTCACAAGCATGACCTGAGGCTACATGCTGTGTTTCGGCGCAGCGCCACCTACTGGTCCGGAGATATGAAAAATGGCTATTTTTGCTTATAACTTCTGAACAGTTTGTCCAAACATCATAAAATTGGTCTCGTTAGATTCAGGGCAACATGCCGAGTCGACTGATGTCCAATTTGACCATATCGGTCATTTTGGCTGTCGGCCATTTTGAATTTTGTGCTAAAATTCTGTATTTTATGACCGCATGAACGGATTGTTACGAAACGTGGTATGGGTCATCAGCACAATGCCCTGAATGAGCCTGAGAAGTTTCGAAACAGCGCCACCTAGTGGTGAATTTTTTTTTTCAAATGCTTATAACTTTGGGTGTGGTCAACTTATTTTCACGAAACTCATCTTTTTAGACTCCTGAATCGTTGCCGAGTCCTACGATACCAAACATGCTAGGTTTCGCCTTACGGTTTGTGTAGCGTTGTGATTTAGCGCTTAAAAAACATTTGGCTATATCTTTGAAACCGCTAGTCCGATCGAGACGAAACCACCGTCAGAAGTTTGGAAACATAGGTCGATAGCTATACACCAATGCCCAAATGCGAAAATATTGATGTTTAGGGGTACTAATTTCCAATCAAAGTCATGTGTCAGTCATTTTTTTCGTGTTTTTTCATATAAATGTCTATAACTCCGAAGTGAATTGAGATATTTTCACCAAAATTGACACACATATGTATGGGCTCACTCTGAGGACACGTAAAAAAAAATTGTGGGACTGAGCCTCTTGGTGGCGCTATAATTGAACAAAATATGAAATTCCCATTGACTTCAATACAGTTTTGTGAAATAAAATGCTATACTAAACAAATGCATTGGTGTAATATTACGAAACTCAGATTGTGTCATCAGCACCATCCCCTGAAGGCAACCAAAATATTTCAAGACAGCGCCACCTAGTGGTCAAAAGTTATAACAAAATTTCCAAAAAGGCTAATAACTTTTGAATAAATCTGGCTATTGAAATGCCACGGGTCTTAGTAGATTCCTTGGGTCAAGCCGAGAACATAGATACCAAGTTTTCCTTATTTGGCCAAACTTCCTGTCCGCCATCTTGATTTTCAGTCAAAACCTACTTTTTCGAACTCCTCCTAGACCGTTTGTCCGATTTTCACCAAAATCGAATCGTATCATCTCCAGACCGTGCCGACTAAAAGTTATGGATTTCGTGTCGATAGACGAAACCGTTTTCGTATAGCGCAGCAGCAAAGTTGAGGCATGATGCTAATAGCAATAGTTAAGGCTTTATCTCTGCAATGCCTTGATATATTGACACCAATCTTTGTATGTGTCATTGTCACTTCACTCTGACCACATCACATCAGTTTTGTAACTGCGCCACCTATTGGTCGAAAGTGATAATCCATCAAATCATATTTTTAATTATTGTTTCTATGATTTTTCAGGCATTTTGCCTAAAATCCTCTTTAAATGTCTTTAATTGCTCATTGTTGCAGTTGGTCTGACACTTTCAGACATGTTGGCATGTCTTGTCGTCTTATTCTGCTTGGCCCCGGTAATGGCTGCTTGTTAGGGGCCAAGCACCGAAGGTGCGGAGGCACCTATTGTTTTCGTTCGCGTTCTTATTATTATTATTAGGGGCCAAGCACCGAAGGTGCGGAGGCACCTATTGTTTTTGTTCGCGTTCTTATTATTATTATTATTAGGGGCCAAGCACCGAAGGTGCGGAGGCACCTATTGTATCTGTTCCCGTTCTTATTAGGGGCCAAGCACCGAAGGTGCGGAGGCACCTATTGTTTTTGTTCCCGTTCTTATTATTAGGGGCCAAGCACCGAAGGTGCGGAGGCACCTATTGTTTTCGTTCCCGTTCTTATTAGGGGCCAAGCACCGAAGGTGCGTAGGCACCTATTGTATCTGTTCCCGTTCTTATTATTATTATTCTTCCTTCTTCCAACTGGGAGTCTATGGCAGCCCATAGAACCGAATGCGGGAAAGTTGTTTTGGTTTGACATTCTAATAGAGGACAGTCCCAACATTAAATACACCAATTTTGGTGTGTCTAAGTCTTTCCCTCTAGCGCCACCAACTGTCCAAAGTTGCACTCATGTTTATGCTAATAACTTTTGAACCACAAGGGCTAGAAACAAAATTCTTTTTTCCTCTGATTCCTGAGCTCATGACGATTCGAATGCACCCTATGACGTCATTTTCGTCATAAAAAATTTTCCGCCATTTTGAATTTTCCGAAAAACCTACTTTTTCGAACTCCTCCTAGGCCGTTGGTCCAATTTCCACGAAAATTGAATCAGATCATCTTCAGACCATGCCGAAAAAAAGTTATGGAATTCGTGTTGATTCATCAAACCGTTCTCGAATACCGCGCAAACAAATTTTACGCAGCGCTTGTGAAAACAGTCGTAGGGCTGTATCTCCGCAACGGTTTATCGTATTCAGACCAAACTTGGTACATCTCATCACAAGCATGACCTGAGGCAACATGCTGCGTTTCGGCGCAGTGCCACCTACTGGTCCGGAGATATGAAAAATGGCTATTTTTGCTTATAACTTCTGAATGGTTTGTCCAAAAATCATAAAAGTGGTCTCGTTAGATTCAGGGCGTCATGCTGAGTCGACTGATATCCAATTTTCCCCGATCAGCCATTTTGGCTGTCGGCCATTTTGAATTATGTGCTAAAATGCTGTATTTTATGAGCGCGTGAACGTATCGTTACAAAACTTGGAATGGATCATCAGCACGATGCCCTGAAGGAGCCTGAGAAGTTTCGAAACAGTGCCACCTAGTGGTGAATTTTTTTCACCAAATGCTTTCAAATGCTTATAACTTTGGGTGTGGTCGACTTATTTTCACGAGACTCATCTCATTAGAGTCCTGAATCGTTGCCGAGTCCCACGATACCAAACATGCTAGGTTTCGCCTTACGGTTTGTGTAGCGTTGTGATTTAGCGCTTAAAAAACATTTGGCTATATCTTCGAAACCGCTAGTCCGATCGAGACGAAACCACCACCAGAAGTTTGGAAACATAGGTCGATAGCTATACGCCAATGCCCAAATGCGAAAATATTGATGTTTAGGGGTAGTAAATTCCAATCAAAGTCATGTGTCAGTCATTTTTTACGTGTTTTTTCATATAAATGTCTATAACTCCGAAGCGAATTGAGATATTTTCACCAAAATCGACAAACATATGTATGAGCTCACTCTGAGGACATGTAAAAAAAATGGTGGGACTCAGCCTCTTGGTGGCGCTATAATAGAACAAAACATGAAATTCCCATTGACTTCAATACAGTTTTGTGAAATAAAATGCTATACTAAACAAATGCATTGGTGTAATATTAGGAAACTCATAATGTGCCATCAGCACCATCCCCTGAAGGTATCCAAAATATTTCGAGACAGTGCCACCTAGTGGTCAAAAGTTCTAACAAAATTTACAAAACTGCTAATAACTTTTGAATAAGTTGGCCTATTGTAATGCAACTGGTCTTAATAGATTCATTGGGTCAAGCCGAGAACATAGATACCAAGTTTTCCTTATTTGGCCTAGCTTCCTGTCCGCCATCTTGATTTTCAGTCAAAACCTACTTTTTCGAACTCCTCCTAGACCGTTTGTCCGATTTTCACCAAAATCGAATCGTATCATCTCCAGACTATGCTGTATAAAAGTTATGGATTTCGTGTCAATAGACGAAACCGTTTTCATATAGCGTAGCAGCAAAGTTGAGGCATGATGCTAAAAGCACAATTCAGGCTTTATCTCTGCAATGCCTTGACATATTGACACCAAACTTTGTATGTGTCATTGTCACTTCACTCTGACCACATCACATCACTTTTGTAACTGCGCCACCTATTGGTCGAAAGTGATAATCCATTAAATCATATTTTAAATGACTTTTTATATGATTTTTCAGCCATTTCATCTAAAATCCTCTTTAAATGTATTTAATTGCTCACTGTTCCAGTTGGTCTGACACCTTCAGCCATGTTGGCATATCCTGTCATCTGCTTGCGCTTGGCCCCGATAATTGCTGCTTGCAGCTATATTTAGGGGCCAAGCACCGAAGGTGCGGAGGCACCTATTGTATCCGTTCGCGTTCTTATTATTATTAGGGGCCAAGCACCGAAGGTGCGGAGGCACCTATTGTATCTGTTCCCGTTCTTATTATTATTCTTCCTTCTTCCGACTGGGAGTCTATGGCAGCCCATAGAACCGATTGCGGGAAAGTTGTTTTGGTTTGACATTCTGATAGAGGACAGTCCCAACATTAAATACACCAATTTTGGTGTTTCTAAGTCATTCCCTCTAGCGCCACCACCTGTCCAAAGTTTCACTATTACTTTGCTAATAACTTTTGAACCGTAAGGCCAATCAACAAAATTATTTTTTCCTCTGATTCCTGAGCTCATGGCGATTCGATTGCACCCTATGACGTCATTTTCCGTCATAAAAATATGGCCGCCATTTTGAATTTTCAAAAAAAGCTACTTTTTCGAACTCGTCCTAGACGGTTTGTCCGATTTGCACGAAAATTGAACCAGATCATCTTCAGGTAGTGCTGACAAAAAGTTATGGAATTCAAATTGATTCGTCAAACCGTTTTCGATAAACGCACGAATACATTTTACGTAGCGCTAGCAAAAACAGTCGTAAGGCCGTATCTCCGCAACGGTTTATCGTATTCAGACCAAACTTGGTACTTGTACTTACAAGCATGACCTGAGGCTACATGCTGTGTTTCGGCGCAGCGCCACCTACTGGTCCGGAGATATGAAAAATGGCTATTTTTGCTTATAACTTCTGAACAGTTTGTCCAAAAATCATAAAATTGGTCTCGTTAGATTCAGGGCAACATGCCGAGTCGAATGATATCCAATTTGACCATATCGGTCATTTTGGCTGTCGGCCATTTTGAATTTTGTGCTAAAATTCTGTATTTTATGAACGCATGAACGGATTGTTACGAAACGTGGTATGGGTCATCAGCACAATGCCCTGAATGAGCCTGAGAAGTTTCGAAACAGCGCCACCTAGTGGTGAATTTTTTTTTTCAAATGCTTATAACTTTGGGTGTGGTCGACTTATTTTCACGAAACTCATCTTTTTAGACTCCTGAATCGTTGCCGAGTCCTACGATACCAAACATGCTAGGTTTCGCCTTACGGTTTGTGTAGCGTTGTGATTTAGCGCTTAAAAAACATTTGGCTATATCTTTGAAACCGCTAGTCCGATCGAGACGAAACCACCGTCAGAAGTTTGGAAACATAGGTCGATAGCTATACGCCAATGCCCAATTGCAAAAATATTGATGTTTAGGGGTACTAATTTCCAATCAAAGTCATGTGTCAGTCATTTTTTTCGTGTTTTTTCATATAAATGTCTATAACTCCGAAGCGAATTGAGATATTTTCACCAAAATTGACACACATATGTATGGGCTCACTCTGAGTACACGTAAAAAAAATTGTGGGACTTAGCCTCTTGGTGGCGCTATAATTGAACAAAATATGAAATTCCCATTGACTTCAATACAGTTTTCTGAAATAAAATGCTATACTAAACAAATGCATTGGTGTAATATTACGAAACTCAGATTGTGTCATCAGCACCATCCCCTGAAGGCAACCAAAATATTTCAAGACAGCGCCACCTAGTGGTCAAAAGTTATAACAAAATTTCCAAAAAGGCTAATAACTTTTGAATAAATCTGGCTATTGAAATGCCACGGGTCTTAATAGATTCCTTGGGTCAAGCCGAGAACATAGATACCAAGGTTTCCTTATTTGGCCTAGCTTCCTGTCCGCCATCTTGATTTTCAGACAAAACCTACTTTTTCGAACTCCTCCTAGACCGTTTGTCCGATTTTCACCAAAATCGAATCGTATCATCTCCAGACTGTGCTGACTAAAAGTTATGGATTTCGTGTCTATAGACGAAACCGTTTTCGTATAGCGTAGCAGCAAATATGAGGCATGATGCTAAAAGCACTATTCAGGCTTTATCTCTGCAATGCCTTGACATATTGACACCAAACTTTGTATGTGTCATTGTCACTTCACTCTGACCACATCACATCAGTTTTGTAACTGCGCCACCTATTGGTGAAAGTGATAATCCATTAAATCATATTTTGAATGACTGTTTATATGATTTTTCAGCCATTTCGCCTAAAATCCTCTTTGAATGTCTTTAATTGCTCATTGTTGCAGTTGGTCTGACACCTTCAGCCATGTTGGCATATCCTGTCATCTGCTTGCGCTTGGCCCCGATAATTGCTGCTTGCAGCTATATTTATTATTATTCTTCTTCCGACTGGGCGTCTATGGCAGCCCATAGAACCGATTGCGGGAAAGTTGTTTTGGTTTGACATTCTGATAGAGGACAGTCCCAACATTAAATACA
This sequence comes from Rutilus rutilus, assembly GCF_951802725.1. Lineage (NCBI taxonomy): Eukaryota > Metazoa > Chordata > Actinopteri > Cypriniformes > Leuciscidae > Rutilus > Rutilus rutilus. Next base: position 38,707,603 of record NC_140212.1, read on the forward strand.
CCAATTTTTGTGTTTCTAAGTCATTCCCTCTAGCGCCACCACCTGTCCAAAGTTTCACTTTTATTTTGCTAATAACTTTTGAACCGTAAGGCCAATCAACAAAATTCTTTTTTCCTCTTATTTCTGAGCTCATGCCGATTCGATTGCACCCTATGACGTCATTTTCCGTCATATAAATATGGCCGCCATTTTTAATTTTCTGAAAAAGCTACTTTTTCAAACTCGTCCTAGACGGTTTGTCCGATTTGCACGAAAATTGAACCAGATCATCTTCAGGCAGTGTTGACCAAAAGTTATGGAATTCAAATTGATTCGTCAAACCGTTTTCGATAAACGCACGAATACATTTTACGTAGCGCTAGCAAAAACAGTCGTAAGGCTGTATCTCCGCAAAGGTTTATCGTATTCAGACCAAACTTGGTACATGTACTCACAAGCATGACCTGAGGCTACATGCTGCGTTTCGGCGCAGCGCCACCTACTGGTCCGGAGATATGAAAAATGGCTATTTTTGCTTATAACTTCTGAACAGTTTGTCCAAAAATCATAAAATTGGTCTTGATAGATTCAGGGCGTCATGCCGAGTCGACTGATATCCAATTTTGCCATATCGGCCAGTTTGACTGTCGGCCATTTTGAATTTTGTGCTAAAATGCTGTATTTTAACAACGCATGAACGGATTGTTACGAAACTTGGTATGGGTCATCAGCACGATGTCCTGAAGGAGTGTGAGAAGTTTCGAAACAGCGCCACCTAGTGGTGAATTTTTTTTTTCAAATGCTTATAACTTTGGGTGTGATCGACTTATTTTCACGAAACTCATCTCATTGGACTCCTGAATCGTTGCCGAGTCCAACGATACCAAACATGTTAGGTTTCGCCTAACGGTTTGTGTAGCATTGTGATTTAGCGCTTAAAAAACATTAGGCTATATCTTCGAAACCGTTTGTCCGATTGAGACGAAACCACCGTCAGAAGTTTGGAAACATAGGTCGATAGCTATACGCCAATGCCCAAATGCGAAAATATTGATGTTTAGGGGTACTAATTTCCAATCAAAGTCATGTGTCAGTCATTTTTTTCGTGTTTTTTCATATAAATGTCTATAACTCCGAAGCGAATTGAGATATTTTCACCAAAATTGACACACATATGTATGGGCTCACTCTGAGGAAATTTAAAAAAAATTGTGGGACTGAGCCTCTTGGTGGCGCTATAATTGAACAAAATATGAAATTCCCATTGACTTCAATACAGTTTTGTGAAATAAAATGCTATACTAAACAAATGCATTGGTGTAATATTACGAAACTCAGATTGTGTCATCAGCACCATCCCCTGAAGGCAACCAAAATATTTCAAGACAGCGCCACCTAGTGGTCAAAAGTTATAACAAAATTTCCAAAAAGGCTAATAACTTTTGAATAAATCTGGCTATTGAAATGCCACGGGTCTTAATAGATTCCTTGGGTCAAGCCGAGAACATAGATACCAAGTTTTCCTTATTTGGCCAAACTTCCTGTCCGCCATCTTGATTTTCATTCAAAACCTACTTTTTCGAACTCCTCCTAGACCGTTTGTCCGATTTTCACCAAAATCGAATCGTATCATCTCCAGACCGTGCCGACTAAAAGTTATGGATTTCGTGTGGATAGACCGAACCGTTTTCGTATAGCGCAGCAGCAAAGTTGAGGCATGATGCTAATAGCACTATTCAGGCTTTATCTCTGCAATGCCTTGACATATTGACACCAAACTTTGTATGTGTCATTGTCACTTCACTCTGACCACATCACATCAGTTTTGTAACTGCGCCACCTATTGGTCGAAAGTGATAATCCATAAAATCATATTTTTAATTATTGTTTCTATGATTTTTCAGGCATTTTGCCTAAAATCCTCTTTAAAGTCTTTAATTGCTCATTGTCGCAGTTGGTCTGACACTTTCAGACATGTTGGCATGTCTTGTCGTCTTATTCTGCTTGGCCCCGGTAATTGCTGCTTGCAGCTATATTTATTATTATTATTCTTCCTTCTTCCGACTGGGAGTCTATGGCAGCCCATAGAACCGATCGCGGGAAAGTTGTAATGGTTTGACATTCTGATAGAGGACAGTCCCAACATTAAATACACCAATTTTGGTGTGTCTAAGTCATTCCCTCTAGCGCCACCAACTGTCCAAAGTTTCACTCATGTTTATGCTAATAACTTTTGAACCACAAGGGCTAGAAACAAAATTCTTTTTTCCTCTGATTTCTGAGCTCAGGGCGATTCGATTGCACCCTATGACGTCATTTTTCGTCATAATAATTTTTCCGCCATTTTGAATTTTCCGAAAAACCTACTTTTTCAAACTCCTCCTAGGCCGTTGCTCCAATTTCCACGAAAATTGAATCAGATCATCTTCAGACCATGCCGACAAAAAGTTATGGAATTCGTGTTGATTCATCAAACCGTTCTCGAATACCGCGCAAACAAATTTTACGTAGCGCTTGCGAAAACAGACACAAGCCAGTATCTCCTCAACACTTTATCATATTAAGACCAAACTTGGTACATCTCATCACAAGCATGACCTGAGGCAACATGCTGCGTTTCGGCACAGTGCCACCTACTGGTCCGGAGATATGAAAAATGGCTATTTTTGCTTATAACTTCTGAATGGTTTGTCCAAAAATCATAAAAGTGGTCTCGTTAGATTCAGGGCATCATGCTGAGTCGACTGATATCCAATTTTCCCCGATCAGCCATTTTGGCTGTCGGCCATTTTGAATTATGTGCTAAAATGCTGTATTTTATGAACGCGTGAACGTATCGTTACAAAACTCGGAATGGATCATCAGCACGATGCCCTGAAGGAGCCTGAGAAGTTTCGAAACAGTGCCACCTAGTGGTGAATTTTTTTCCCCAAATGCTTCCAAATGCTTATAACTTTGGGTGTGGTCGACTTATTTTCACGAGACTCATCTCATTAGAGTCCTGAATCGTTGCCGAGTCCCACGATACCAAACATGCTAGGTTTTGCCTTACGGTTTGTGTAGCGTTGTGATTTAGCGCTTAAAAAACATTTGGCTATATCTTCGAAACCGCTTGTCCGATCGAGACGAAACCACCTTCAGAAGTTTGGAAACATAGGTCGATAGCTATACGCCAATGCCCAAATGCGAAAATATTGATGTTTAGGGGTAGTAAATTCCAATCAAAGTCATGTGTCAGTCATTTTTTACGTGTTTTTTCATATAAATGTCTATAACTCCGAAGCGAATTGATATATTTTCACCAAAATCGACACACATATGTACGAGCTCACTCTGAGGACATGTAAAAAAAATGGTGGGACTCAGCCTCTTGGTAGCGCTATAATAGAACAAAACATGAAATTCCCATTGACTTCAATACAGTTTTGTGAAATAAAATGCTATACTAAACAAATGCATTGGTGTAATATTACAAAACTCAAAATGTGCCATCAGCACCATTCCCTGAAGGTACCCAAAATATTTCAAGACAGTGCCACCTAGTGGTCAAAAGTTATAACAACATTTCCAAAAAGGCTAATAACTTTTGAATAAATCTGGCTACTGAAATGCCACTGGTCTTAATAGATTCCTTGGGTCAAGCCGAGAACATAGATACCAAGTTTTCCTTAATTGGCCAAACTTCCTGTCCGCCATCTTGATTTTCATTCAAAACCTACTTTTTCGAACTCCTCCTAGACCGTTTGTCCGATTTTCACCAAAATCGAATCGTATCATCTCCAGACTGTGCTGACTAAAAGTTATGGATTTCGTGTCTATAGACGAAACCGTTTTCGTATAGCGTAGCAGCAAACTTGAGGCATGATGCTAAAAGCACTATTCAGGCTTTATCTCTGCAATGCCTTGACATATTGACACCAAACTTTGTATGTGTCATTGTCACTTCACTCTGACCACATCACATCACATTTGTAACTGCGCCACCTATTGGTCGAAAGTGATAATCCATCAAATCATATTTTGAATGACTTTTTATATGATTTTTCAGCCATTTCGCCTAAAATCCTCTTTAAATGTATTTAATTGCTCATTGTTGCAGATGGTCTGACACCTTCAGCCATGTTGGCATATCCTGTCATCTGCTTGCGCTTGGCCCCGATAATTGCTGCTTGCAGCTATATTTATTATTATTATTCTTCCTTCTTCCGACTGGGAGTCTATGGCAGCCCATAGAACCGATCGCGGGAAAGTTGTAATGGTTTGACATTCTGATAGAGGATAGTCCCAACATTAAATACACCAATTTTGGTGTGTCTAAGTCATTCCCTCTAGCGCCACCACCTGTCCAAAGTTGCAGTCATGTTTATGCTAATAACTTTTGAACCACAAGGGCTAGAAACAAAATTCTTTTTTCCTCTAATTCCTGAGCTCATGACGATTCGATTGCACCATATGACGTCATTTTCCGTCATTATAATTTTTCCGCCATTTTGAATTTTTCAAAAAACCTACTTTTTCGAACTCCTCCTAGGCCGTTGCTCCAATTTCCACGAAAATTGAATCAGATCATCTTCAGACCATGCCGACAAAAAGTTATGCAATTCGTGTTGATTCGTCAAAGCGTTCTCGAATACCGCGCAAACAAATTTTATGTAGCGCTTCCGAAAACAGACACAAGCCTGTATCTCCGCAACACTTTATCGTATTCAGACCAAACTAAACACATATCATCACAAGCATGACCTGAGCCTACATGCTGCGTTTCGGCGCAGTGCCACCTACTGGTCCGGAGATATGAAAAATGGCTGTTTTTGCTTATAACTTCTGAATGGTTTGTCCAAAAATCATAAAAGTGGTCTTGTTAGATTCAGGGCATCATGCTGAGTCGACTGATATCCAATTTTCCCAGATCAGCCATTTTGGCTGTCGGCCATTTTGAATTATGTGCTAAAATGCTGTATTTTAGGAATGCATGAACCTATCGTTACGAAACTCGGTATGGGTCATCAGCATGATGTCCTGAAGGAGCCTGAGAAGTTTCGAAACAGTGCCATCTAGTGGTGAATTTTTTTCCCCAAATGCTTCCAAATGCTTATAACTTTGGGTGTGGTCGACTTATTTTCACGAGACTCATCTCATTAGAGTCCTGAATCGTTGCCGAGTCCCACGATACCAAACATGCTAGGTTTCGCCTTACGGTTTGTGTAGCGTTGTGATTTAGCGCTTAAAAAACATTTGGCTATATCTTCGAAACCGCTAGTCCGATCGAGACGAAACCACCGTCAGAAGTTTGGAAACATAGGTCGATAGCTATACGCCAATGCCCAAATGCAAAAATATTGATGTTTAGGGGTAGTAAATTCCAATCAAAGTCATGTGTCAGTCATTTTTTACGTGTTTTTTCATATAAATGTCTATAACTCCGAAGCGAATTGAGATATCTTCACCAAAATTGACACACATATGTATGGGCTCACTCTGAGGACACTTAAAAAAAATGGTGTGACTGAGCCTCTTGGTGGCGCTATAACAGAACAAAACATGAAATTCTCATTGACTTCAATACAGTTTTGTGAAATAAAATGCTATACTAAACAAATACATTGGTGTAAAATTACGAAACTCAGAATGTGCCATCAGCTCCATCCCCTGAAGGTACCCAAAATATTTCGAGACAGCGCCACCTAGTGGTCAAAAGTTATAACAAAATTTACAAAAAGGCTAATAACTTTTGAATACATTAGGCTATTGAAATGCCACTGGTCTTAATAGATTCCCTGGGTCAAGCCGAGAACATAGATACCAAGTTTTCCTTATTTGGCCAAACTTCCTGTCCGCCATCTTGATTTTCATTCAAAACCTACTTTTTCGAACTCCTCCTAGACCGTTTGTCCGATTTTCACCAAAATCAAATCGTATCATCTCCAGACGGTGCCAACTAAAAGTTATGGATTTCGTGTCGATTGACGAAACCGTTTTCGTATAGCGCAGCAGCAAAGTTGAGGCATGATGCCAAAAGCACTATTCAGGCGTTATCTCTGCAATCCGTTGAAATATTGACACCAAAATTTGAATGTGTCATTGTCACTTCACTCTGACCACATCACATCAGTTTTGTAACTGCTCCACCTATTGGTCGAAAGTGATAATCCATTAAATCATATTCTGAATTACTTTTTATATGATTTTTCAGCCATTTCGCCTAAAATCCTCTCTAAATGTCTTTAATTGCTCATTGTTGCAGTTGGTCTGACACCTTCAGCCATGTTGGCATATCCTGTCATCTGCTTGCGCTTGGCCCCGATAATTGCTGCTTGCAGCTATATTTATTAGGGGCCAAGCACCGAAGGTGCGGAGGCACCTATTGTTTTCGTTCCCGTTCTTATTATTATTATTATTATTATTATTATTATTCTTCCTTCTTCCGACTGGGAGTCTATGGCAGCCCATAGAACCGATCGCGGGAAAGTTGTAATGGTTTGACATTCTGATAGAGGACAGTCCCAACATTAAATACACCAATTTTGGTGTGTCTAAGTCATTCCCTCTAGCGCCACCAACTGTCCAAAGTTTCACTCATGTTTATGCTAATAACTTTTGAACCACACGGGCTAGAAACAAAATTCTTTTTTTCCTCTTATTTCTGAGCTCAGGGCGATTCGATTGCACCCTATGACGTCATTTTTCGTCATAATAATTTTTCCGCCATTTTGAATTTTCCGAAAAACCTACTTTTTCAAACTCCTCCTAGGCCGTTGCTCCAATTTCCACGAAAATTGAATCAGATCATCTTCAGACCATGCCGACAAAAAGTTATGGAATTCGTGTTGATTCATCAAACCGTTCTCGAATACCGCGCAAACAAATTTTACGTAGCGCTTGCGAAAACAGACACAAGCCAGTATCTCCTCAACACTTTATCATATTCAGACCAAACTTGGTACATCTCATCACAAGCATGACCTGAGGCAACATGCTGCGTTTCGGCACAGTGCCACCTACTGGTCCGGAGATATGAAAAATGGCTATTTTTGCTTATAACTTCTGAATGGTTTGTCCAAAAATCATAAAAGTGGTCTCGTTAGATTCAGGGCATCATGCTGAGTCGACTGATATCCAATTTTCCCCGATCAGCCATTTTGGCTGTCGGCCATTTTGAATTATGTGCTAAAATGCTGTATTTTATGAACGCGTGAACGTATCGTTACAAAACTCGGAATGGATCATCAGCACGATGCCCTGAAGGAGCCTGAGAAGTTTCGAAACAGTGCCACCTAGTGGTGAATTTTTTTTCCCAAATGCTTCCAAATGCTTATAACTTTGGGTGTGGTCGACTTATTTTCACGAGACTCATCTCATTAGAGTCCTGAATCGTTGCCGAGTCCCACGATACCAAACATGCTAGGTTTTGCCTTACGGTTTGTGTAGCGTTGTGATTTAGCGCTTAAAAAACATTTGGCTATATCTTTGAAACCGCTAGTCCGATCGAGACGAAACCACCTTCAGAAGTTTGGAAACATAGGTCGATAGCTAAACGCCAATGCCCAAATGCGAAAATATTGATGTTTAGGGGTAGTAAATTCCAATCAAAGTCATGTGTCAGTCATTTTTTACGTGTTTTTTCATATAAATGTCTATAACTCCGAAGCGAATTGAGATATCTTCACCAAAATCGACACACATATGTACGAGCTCACTCTGAGGACATGTAAAAAAAATGGTGGGACTCAGCCTCTTGGTAGCGCTATAATAGAACAAAACATGAAATTCCCATTGACTTCAATACAGTTTTGTGAAATAAAATGCTATACTAAACAAATGCATTGGTGTAATATTACAAAACTCAAAATGTGCCATCAGCACCATTCCCTGAAGGTACCCAAAATATTTCAAGACAGTGCCACCTAGTGGTCAAAAGTTATAACAACATTTCCAAAAAGGCTAATAACTTTTGAATAAATCTGGCTACTGAAATGCCACTGGTCTTAATAGATTCCTTGGGTCAAGCCGAGAACATAGATACCAAGTTTTCCTTATTTGGCCAAACTTCCTGTCCGCCATCTTGATTTTCATTCAAAACCTACTTTTTCGAACTCCTCCTAGAGCGTTTGTCCGATTTTCACCAAAATCGAATCGTATCATCTCCAGACTGTGCTGACTAAAAGTTATGGATTTCGTGTCTATAGACGAAACCGTTTTCGTATAGCGCAGCAGCAAACTTGAGGCATGATGCTAAAAGCACTATTCAGGCTTTATCTCTGCAATGCCTTGACATATTGACACCAAATTTTGTATGTGTCATTGTCACTTCACTCTGACCACATCACATCACATTTGTAACTGCGCCACCTATTGGTCGAAAGTGATAATCCATTAAATCATATTTTGAATGACTTTTTATATGATTTTTCAGCCATTTCGCCTAAAATCCTCTTTAAATGTATTTAATTGCTCATTGTTGCAGATGGTCTGACACCTTCAGCCATGTTGGCATATCCTGTCATCTGCTTGCGCTTGGCCCCGACAATTGCTGCTTGCAGCTATATTTATTATTATTATTCTTCCTTCTTCCGACTGGGAGTCTATGGCAGCCCATAGAACCAATCGCGGGAAAGTTGTAATGATTTGACATTCTAATAGAGGACAGTCCCAACATTAAATACACCAATTTTGGTGTGTCAAAGTCTTTCCCTCTAGCGCCACCAACTGTCCAAAGTTGCACTCATGTTTATGCTAATAACTTTTGAACCACAAGGGCTATAAACAAAATTCTTTTTTCCTCTGATTTCTGAGCTCATGACGATTCGAATGCACCATATGACGTCATTTTTCGTCATAAAAATTTTTACGCCATTTTGAATTTTCCGAAAAACCTACTTTTTCTAACTCCTCCTAGGCCGTTGGTCCAATTTCCACGAAAATTGAATCAGATCATCTTCAGACCATGCCGACAAAAAGTTATGGAATTCGTGTTGATTCATCAAACCGTTCTCGAATACCGCGCAAACAAATTTTACGTATCGCTTGTGAAAACAGTCGTAGGGCTGTATCTCCGCAACGGTTTATCGTATTCAGACCAAACTTGGTACATCTCATCACAGGCATGACCTGAGCCTACATGCTGCGTTTCGGCGCAGTGCCACCTACTGGTCCAGAGATATGAAAAATGGCTGTTTTTGCTTATAACTTCTGAATGGTTTGTCCAAAAATCATAAAAGTGGTCTTGTTAGATTCAGGGCATCATGCTGAGTCGACTGATATCCAATTTTCCCAGATCAGCCATTTTGGCTGTCGGCCATTTTGAATTATGTGCTAAAATGCTGTATTTTAGGAATGCATGAACCTATTGTTACGAAACTCGGTATGGGTCATCAGCACGATGTCCTGAAGGAGCCTGAGAAGTTTCGAAACAGTGCCATCTAGTGGTGAATTTTTTTCCCCAAATGCTTCCAAATGCTTCTAACTTTGGGTGTGGTCAACTTATTTTCACAGGACTCATCTCTTTAGACTCCTGAATCGTTGCCGAGTCCAACGATACCAAACATGTTAGGTTTCGCCTTATGGTTTGTGTAGCGTTGTGATTTAGCGCTTAAAAAACATTTGGCTATATCTTTGAAACCGCTTGTCCGATCGAGACGAAACCACCTTCAGAAGTTTGGAAACATAGGTCGATAGCTATATGCCAATGCCCAAATGCGAAAATATTGATGTTTAGGGGTAGTAAATTCCAAACAAAGTCATGTGTCAGTCATTTTTTACGTGTTTTTTCATATAAATGTCTATAACTCCGAAGCGAATTGAGATATTTTCACCAAAATTGACACAAATATGCATGGGCTCACTCTGAGGACACATTAAAAAAATGGTGTGACTGAGCCTCTTGGTGGCGCTATAACAGAACAAAACATGAAATTCCCATTGACTTCAATACAGTTTTGTGAAATAAAATGCTATACTAAACAAATGCATTGGTGTAATATTACGAAACTCAGAATGTGCCATCAGCTCCATCCCCTAAAGGTACCCAAAATATTTCGAGACAGCGCCACCTAGTGGTCAAAAGTTATAACAAAATTTCCAAAAAGGCTAATAACTTTTGAATAAATCTGGCTATTGAAATGCCACTGGTCTTAATAGATTCCCTGGGTCAAGCCGAGAACATAGATACCAAGTTTTCCTTATTTGGCCAAACTTCCTGTCCGCCATCTTGATTTTCATTCAAAACCTACTTTTTCGAACTCCTCCTAGACCGTTTGTCCGATTTTCACCAAAATCGAATCGTATCATCTCCAGACTGTGCCGACTAAAACTTATGGATTTCGTGTCGATAGACGAAACCGTTGTCGTATAGCGCAGCAGCAAAGTTGAGGCATGATGCCAAAAGCACTATTCAGGCTTTATCTCTGCAATCCCTTGAAATATTGACACCAAACTTTGTATGTGTCATTGTCACTTCACTCTGACCACATCACATCAGTTTTGTAACTGTTCCACCTATTGGTCGAAAGTGATAATCCATTAAATCATATTCTGAATTACTTTTTATATGATTTTTCAGCCATTTCGCCTAAAATCCTCTCTAAATGTCTTTAATTGCTCATTGTTGCAGTTGGTCTGACACCTTCAGCCATGTTGGCATATCCTGTCATCTGCTTGCGCTTGGCCCCGATAATTGCTGCTTGCAGCTATATTTATTATTATTATTCTTCCTTCTTCCGACTGGGAGTCTATGGCAGCCCATAGAACCGATCGCGGGAAAGTTGTAATGGTTTGACATTCTGATAGAGGACAGTCCCAACATTAAATACACCAATTTTGGTGTGTCTAAGTCATTCCCTCTAGCGCCACCAACTGTCCAAAGTTTCACTCATGTTTATGCTAATAACTTTTGAACCACAAGGGCTAGAAACAAAATTCTTTTTTCCTCTGATTTCTGAGCTCAGGGCGATTCGATTGCACCCTATGACGTCATTTTTCGTCATAATAATTTTTCCGCCATTTTGAATTTTCCGAAAAACCTACTTTTTCAAACTCCTCCTAGGCCGTTGCTCCAATTTCCACGAAAATTGAATCAGATCATCTTCAGACCATGCCGACAAAAAGTTATGGAATTCGTGTTGATTCATCAAACCGTTCTCGAATACCGCGCAAACAAATTTTACGTAGCGCTTGCAAAAACAGACACAAGCCAGTATCTCCTCAACACTTTATCATATTAAGACCAAACTTGGTACATCTCATCACAAGCATGACCTGAGGCAACATGCTGCGTTTCGGCACAGTGCCACCTACTGGTCCGGAGATATGAAAAATGGCTATTTTTGCTTATAACTTCTGAATGGTTTGTCCAAAAATCATAAAAGTGGTCTCGTTAGATTCAGGGCATCATGCTGAGTCGACTGATATCCAATTTTCCCCGATCAGCCATTTTGGCTGTCGGCCATTTTGAATTATGTGCTAAAATGCTGTATTTTATGAACGCGTGAACGTATCGTTACAAAACTCGGAATGGATCATCAGCACGATGCCCTGAAGGAGCCTGAGAAGTTTCGAAACAGTGCCACCTAGTGGTGAATTTTTTTTCCCAAATGCTTCCAAATGCTTATAACTTTGGGTGTGGTCGACTTATTTTCACGAGACTCATCTCATTAGAGTCCTGAATCGTTGCCGAGTCCCACGATACCAAACATGCTAGGTTTTGCCTTACGGTTTGTGTAGCGTTGTGATTTAGCGCTTAAAAAACATTTGGCTATATCTTCGAAACCGCTAGTCCGATCGAGACGAAACCACCTTCAGAAGTTTGGAAACATAGGTCGATAGCTATACGCCAATGCCCAAATGCGAAAATATTGATGTTTAGGGGTAGTAAATTCCAATCAAAGTCATGTGTCAGTCATTTTTTACGTGTTTTTTCATATAAATGTCTATAACTCCGAAGCGAATTGATATATTTTCACCAAAATCGACACACATATGTACGAGCTCACTCTGAGGACATGTAAAAAAAATGGTGGGACTCAGCCTCTTGGTAGCGCTATAATAGAACAAAACATGAAATTCCCATTGACTTCAATACAGTTTTGTGAAATAAAATGCTATACTAAACAAATGCATTGGTGTAATATTACAAAACTCAAAATGTGCCATCAGCACCATTCCCTGAAGGTACCCAAAATATTTCAAGACAGTGCCACCTAGTGGTCAAAAGTTATAACAACATTTCCAAAAAGGCTAATAACTTTTGAATAAATCTGGCTACTGAAATGCCACTGGTCTTAATAGATTCCTTGGGTCAAGCCGAGAACATAGATACCAAGTTTTCCTTATTTGGCCAAACTTCCTGTCCGCCATCTTGATTTTCATTCAAAACCTACTTTTTCGAACTCCTCCTAGAGCGTTTGTCCGATTTTCACCAAAATCGAATCGTATCATCTCCAGACTGTGCTGACTAAAAGTTATGGATTTCGTGTCTATAGACGAAACCGTTTTCGTATAGCGTAGCAGCAAACTTGAGGCATGATGCTAAAAGCACTATTCAGGCTTTATCTCTGCAATGCCTTGACATATTGACACCAAATTTTGTATGTGTCATTGTCACTTCACTCTGACCACATCACATCACATTTGTAACTGCGCCACCTATTGGTCGAAAGTGATAATCCATTAAATCATATTTTGAATGACTTTTTATATGATTTTTCAGCCATTTCGCCTAAAATCCTCTTTAAATGTATTTAATTGCTCATTGTTGCAGATGGTCTGACACCTTCAGCCATGTTGGCATATCCTGTCATCTGCTTGCGCTTGGCCCCGATAATTGCTGCTTGCAGCTATATTTATTAGGGGCCAAGCACCGAAGGTGCGTAGGCACCTATTGTATCTGTTCCCGTTCTTATTAGGGGCCAAGCACCGAAGGTGCGTAGGCACCTATTGTATCCGTTCCCGTTCCTATTATTAGGGGCCAAGCACCGAAGGTGCGGAGGCACCTATTGTTTTCGTTCCCGTTCTTATTATTATTATTATTATTATTATTATTATTCTTCCTTCTTCCGACTGGGAGTCTATGGCAGCCCATAGAACCGATCGCGGGAAAGTTGTAATGGTTTGACATTCTGATAGAGGACAGTCCCAACATTAAATACACCAATTTTGGTGTGTCTAAGTCATTCCCTCTAGCGCCACCAACTGTCCAAAGTTTCACTCATGTTTATGCTAATAACTTTTGAACCACACGGGCTAGAAACAAAATTCTTTTTTCCTCTGATTTCTGAGCTCAGGGCGATTCGATTGCACCCTATGACGTCATTTTTCGTCATAATAATTTTTCCGCCATTTTGAATTTTCCGAAAAACCTACTTTTTCAAACTCCTCCTAGGCCGTTGCTCCAATTTCCACGAAAATTGAATCAGATCATCTTCAGACCATGCCGACAAAAAGTTATGGAATTCGTGTTGATTCATCAAACCGTTCTCGAATACCGCGCAAACAAATTTTACGTAGCGCTTGCGAAAACAGACACAAGCCAGTATCTCCTCAACACTTTATCATATTCAGACCAAACTTGGTACATCTCATCACAAGCATGACCTGAGGCAACATGCTGCGTTTCGGCACAGTGCCACCTACTGGTCCGGAGATATGAAAAATGGCTATTTTTGCTTATAACTTCTAAATGGTTTGTCCAAAAATCATAAAAGTGGTCTCGTTAGATTCAGGGCATCATGCTGAGTCGACTGATATCCAATTTTCCCCGATCAGCCATTTTGGCTGTCGGCCATTTTGAATTATGTGCTAAAATGCTGTATTTTATGAACGCGTGAACGTATCGTTACAAAACTCGGAATGGATCATCAGCACGATGCCCTGAAGGAGCCTGAGAAGTTTCGAAACAGTGCCACCTAGTGGTGAATTTTTTTTCCCAAATGCTTCCAAATGCTTATAACTTTGGGTGTGGTCGACTTATTTTCACGTGACTCATCTCATTAGAGTCCTGAATCGTTGCCGAGTCCCACGATACCAAACATGCTAGGTTTTGCCTTACGGTTTGTGTAGCGTTGTGATTTAGCGCTTAAAAAACATTTGGCTATATCTTTGAAACCGCTAGTCCGATCGAGACGAAACCACCTTCAGAAGTTTGGAAACATAGGTCGATAGCTATATGCTAATGCCCAAATGCGAAAATATTGATGTTTAGGGGTAGTAAATTCCAATCAAAGTCATGTGTCAGTCATTTTTTACGTGTTTTTTCATATTAATGTCTATAACTCCGAAGCGAATTGAGATATCTTCACCAAAATCGACACACATATGTACGAGCTCACTCTGAGGACATGTAAAAAAAATGGTGGGACTCAGCCTCTTGGTAGCGCTATAATAGAACAAAACATGAAATTCCCATTGACTTCAATACAGTTTTGTGAAATAAAATGCTATACTAAACAAATGCATTGGTGTAATATTACAAAACTCAAAATGTGCCATCAGCACCATTCCCTGAAGGTACCCAAAATATTTCAAGACAGTGCCACCTAGTGGTCAAAAGTTATAACAACATTTCCAAAAAGGCTAATAACTTTTGAATAAATCTGGCTACTGAAATGCCACTGGTCTTAATAGATTCCTTGGGTCAAGCCGAGAACATAGATACCAAGTTTTCCTTATTTGGCCAAACTTCCTGTCCGCCATCTTGATTTTCATTCAAAACCTACTTTTTCGAACTCCTCCTAGAGCGTTTGTCCGATTTTCACCAAAATCGAATCGTATCATCTCCAGACTGTGCTGACTAAAAGTTATGGATTTCGTGTCTATAGACGAAACCGTTTTCGTATAGCGTAGCAGCAAACTTGAGGCATGATGCTAAAAGCACTATTCAGGCTTTATCTCTGCAATGCCTTGACATATTGACACCAAATTTTGTATGTGTCATTGTCACTTCACTCTGACCACATCACATCACATTTGTAACTGCGCCACCTATTGGTCGAAAGTGATAATCCATTAAATCATATTTTGAATGACTTTTTATATGATTTTTCAGCCATTTCGCCTAAAATCCTCTTTAAATGTATTTAATTGCTCATTGTTGCAGATGGTCTGACACCTTCAGCCATGTTGGCATATCCTGTCATCTGCTTGCGCTTGGCCCCGATAATTGCTGCTTGCAGCTATATTTATTATTATTCTTCCTTCTTCCAACTGGGAGTCTATGGCAGCCCATAGAACCGATTGCGGGAAAGTTGTTTTGGTTTGACATTCTGATAGAGGACAGTCCCAACATTAAATACACCAATTTTGGTGTTTCTAAGTCATTCCCTCTAGCGCCACCACCTGTCCAAACTTTCACTTTTATTTTGCTAATAACTTTTGAAGCGTAAGGCCAAACAAAAAAAATCTTTTTTTCTCTGATTCCTGAGCTCATGCCGATTCGATTGCACCGTATGACGTCATTTTCCGGCATATAAATATGGCCGCCATTTTGAATGTGCTGAAAAAGCTACTTTTTCGAACTCGTCCTAGACGGTTTGTCCGATTTGCACGAAAATTGAACCAGATCATCTTCAGGTAGTGCTGACAAAAAGTTATGGAATTCAAATTGATTCGTGAAACCGTTTTCGAATAACGCTCGAACAAATTTTATGTAGCGCTTGCAAAAACAGTCGTAGGGCTGTATCTCCGCAACGCTTTATCGGATTCAGACCAAAATTGGTACATGTCATCACAAGCATGACCTGAGGCTACATGCTGCGTTTCGGCGCAGCGCCACCTACTGGTCCGGAGATATGAAAAATGGCTATTTTTGCTTATAACTTCTGAACAGTTTGTCCAAAAATCATAAAATTGGTCTTGTTAGATTCAGGGCAACATGCCGAGTCGACTGATGTCCAATTTTACCATATCGGCCATTTTGGCTGTCGGCCATTTTGAATTATGTGCTAAAATGCTGTATTTTATGAACGCATGAACGAATTGTTATGAAACTTGGGATTGGTCATCATCACGATGTCCAGAAGGAACCTGAGAAGTTTCGAAACAGCGCCACCTAGTGGTGAATTTTTTTTCCCAAATGCTTATAACTTTGGGAGTGGTCGACTTATTTTCACGCGACTCATCTCATTAGAGTCCTGAATCGTTGCCGAGTCCCACGATACCAAACATGCTAGGTTTCGCCTTACGGTTTGTGTAGCGTTGTGATTTAGCGCTTAAAAAACATTTGGCTATATCTTCGAAACCGCTAGTCCGATCGAGACGAAACCACCGTCAGAAGTTTGGAAACATAGGTCGATAGCTATACGCCAATGCCCAAATGCGAAAATATTGATGTTTAGGGGTACTAATTTCCAATCAAAGTCATGTGTCAGTCATTTTTTTCGTGTTTTTTCATATAAATGTCTATAACTCCGAAGTGAATTGAGATATTTTCACCAAAATTGACACACATATGTATGGGCTCACTCTGAGGACACGTAAAAAAAATTGTGGGACTGAGCCTCTTGGTGGCGCTATAATTGAACAAAATATGAAATTCCCATTGACTTCAATACAGTTTTGTGAAATAAAATGCTATACTAAACAAATGCATTGGTGTAATATTACGAAATTCAGATTGTGTCATCAGAACCATCCCCTGAAGGCAACCAAAATATTTCAAGACAGCGCCACCTAGTGGTCAAAAGTTATAACAAAATTTCCAAAAAGGCTAATAACTTTTGAATAAATCTGGCTATTGAAATGCCACGGGTCTTAATAGATTTCTTGGGTCAAGCCGAGAACATAGATACCAAGTTTTCCTTATTTGGCCAAACTTCCTGTCCGCCATCTTGATTTTCAGTCAAAACCTACTTTTTCGAACTCCTCCTAGACCGTTTGTCCGATTTTCACCAAAATCGAATCGTATCATCTCCAGACCGTGCCGACTAAAACTTATGGATTTCGTGTCGATAGACGAAACCGTTTTCGTATAGCGCAGCAGCAAAGTTGAGGCATGATGCTAATAGCAATAATTAAGGCTTTATCTCTGCAATGCCTTGATATATTGACACCAATCTTTGTATGTGTCATTGTCACTTCACTCTGACCACATCACATCAGTTTTGTAACTGCGCCACCTATTGGTCGAAAGTGATAATCCATCAAATCATATTTTTAATTATTGTTTCTATGATTTTTCAGGCATTTTGCCTAAAATCCTCTTTAAATGTCTTTAATTGCTCATTGTTGCAGTTGGTCTGACACTTTCAGACATGTTGGCATGTCTTGTCGTCTGCTTGCGCTTGGCCCCGATAATTGCTGCTTGCAGCTATATTTATTATTATTCTTCATTTTTCCGACTGGGAGTCTATGGCAGCCCATAGAACCGCTTGCGGAAAAGTTATGAAATTTGGCACACTGATAGAGGAGGGTCTGACCTATCAGCATAGCAAATTTGGAGTCTCCAAGTCATTACCTCTAGCGCCACCAACTGTCCAAAGTTACACTCATGTTTATGCTAATAACTTTTGAACCACATGGGCTAGAAACAAAATTATTTTTTTCTCTGATTCCTTAGCTCAAGCCGATTCGATTGCACCCTATGACGTCATTTTCCGTCATGAAAATTTGTCCGCCATTTTGAATTTTCCGAAAAACCTACTTTTTCGAACTCCTCCTAGGCCGTTACTCCGATTTTCACGAAATTTGAACCAGATCATCTCCAGACCATGCCGACAAAAAGTTATGGAATTCAAGTTGATTCTCTTAACCGTTTTCGATAAACCCACGAAGAAATTTTACGTAGCGCTTGCGAAAACAGACATAAGGCTGTATCTCCGCAACGCTTTATCAGATTCAGACCAATCTTGGTACATGTCATCACAAGCATGACCTGAGGCTACATGCTGCGTTTCGGCGCAGTGCCACCTACTGGTCCGGAGATATGACAAATGGATGTTTTTGCTTATAACTTCTGAATGGTTTGTCCAAAAATCATAAAATCAGTCTCGTTAGATTCAGGGCAACATGCCGAGTCGACTGATATCCAATTTTCCCAGATCAGCCATTTTGGCTGTCGGCCATTTTGAATTATGTGCTAAAATGCTGTATTTTAGGAATACATGAACCTATCGTTACAAAACTCGGTATGGGTCATCAGCACGATGCCCTGAAGGAGCCTGAGAAGTTTCGAAACAGTGCCACCTAGTGGTGAATTTTTTTCCCCAAATGCTTCCAAATGCTTATAACTTTGGGTGTGGTCAACTTATTTTCACAGGACCCATCTCTTTAGACTCCTGAATCGTTGCCGAGTCCAACGATACCGAACATGTTAGGTTTTACCTTATGGTTTGTGTAGCGTTGTGATTTAGCGCTTAAAAAACATTTGGCTATATCTTTGAAACCGCTTGTCCGATCGAGACGAAACCACCTTCAGAAGTTTGGAAACATAGGTCGATAGCTATACACCAATGCCCAAATGCGAAAATATTGATGTTTAGGGGTAGTAAAATCCAATCAAAGTCATGTGTCAGTCAATTTTTACGTGTTTTTTCATATAAATGTCTATAACTCCGAAGCGAATTGAGATATTTTCACCAAAATCGACACAAATATGCATGGGCTCACTCTGAGGACACATTAAAAAAATGGTGTGACTGAGCCTCTTGGTGGCGCTATAACAGAACAAAACATGAAATTCCCATTGACTTCAATACAGTTTTGTGAAATAAAATGCTATACTAAACAAATGCATTGGTGTAATATTACGAAACTCAGAATGTGCAATCAGCTCCATCCCCTAAAGGTACCCAAAATATTTCGAGACAGCGCCACCTAGTGGTCAAAAGTTATAACAAAATTTCCAAAAAGGCTAATAACTTTTGAATAAATCTGGCTATTGAAATGCCACTGGTCTTAATAGATTCCCTGGGTCAAGCCGAGAACATAGATACCAAGTTTTCCTTATTTGGCCAAACTTCCTGTCCGCCATCTTGATTTTCATTCAAAACCTACTTTTTCGAACTCCTCCTAGACTGTTTGTCCGATTTTCACCAAAATCGAATCGTATCATCTCCAGACTGTGCCGACTAAAAGTTATGGATTTCGTGTCGATAGACGAAACCGTTTTCGTATAGCCCAGCAGCAAAGTTGAGGCATGATGCCAAAAGCACTATTCAGGCTTTATCTCTGCAATCCCTTGAAATATTGACACCAAACTTTGTATGTGTCATTGTCACTTCACTCTGACCACATCACATCAGTTTTGTAATTGCTCCACCTATTGGTCGAAAGTGATAATCCATTAAATCATATTCTGAATTACTTTTTATATGATTTTTCAGCCATTTCGCCAAAAATCCTCTCTAAATGTCTTTAATTGCTCATTGTTGCAGTTGGTCTGACACCTTCAGCCATGTTGGCATATCCTGTCATCTGCTTGCGCTTGGCCCCGATAATTGCTGCTTGCAGCTATATTTATTATTATTATTATTATTCTTCTTCCGACTGGGCGTCTATGGCAGCCCATAGAACCGATTGCGGGAAAGTTGTTTTGGTTTGACATTCTGATAGAGGACAGTCCCAACATTAAATACACCAATTTTTGTGTTTCTAAGTCATTCCCTCTAGCGCCACCACCTGTCCAAAGTTTCACTTTTATTTTGCTAATAACTTTTGAACCGTAAGGCCAATCAACAAAATTCTTTTTTCCTCTTATTTCTGAGCTCATGCCGATTCGATTGCACCCTATGATGTCATTTTCCGTCATATAAATATGGCCGCCATTTTTAATTTTCTGAAAAAGCTACTTTTTCGAACTCGTCCTAGACGGTTTGTCCGATTTGCACGAAAATTGAACCAGATCATCTTCAGGCAGTGTTGACCAAAAGTTATGGAATTCAAATTGATTCGTCAAACCGTTTTCGATAAACGCACGAATACATTTTACGTAGCTCTAGCAAAAACAGTCGTAAGGCTGTATCTCCGCAACGGTTTATCGTATTCAGACCAAACTTGGTACATGTCATCACAAGCATGACCTGAGGCTACATGCTGCGTTTCGGCGCAGCGCCACCTACTGGTCCGGAGATATGAAAAATGGCTATTTTTGCTTATAACTTCTGAACAGTTTGTCCAAAAATCATAAAATTGGTCTCGTTAGATTCAGGGCGACATGCCGAGTCGACTGATATCCAATTTTACCATATCGGCCATTTTGACTGTCGGCCATTTTGAATTATGTGCTAAAATGCTGTATTTTATGAACGCATGAACGGATTGTTACGAAACTTGGCATGTGTCATCAGCACGATGTCCTGAAGGAGTGTGAGAAGTTTCGAAACAGCGCCACCTAGTGGGGAATTTTTTTTTTCAAATGCTTATAACTTTGGGTGCGGTCAACTTATTTTCACGAGACTCATCTAATTAGACTCCTGAAACCTTGCCGAGTCCTACGATACCAAACATGCTAGGTTTCGCCTTACGGTTTGTGTAGCGTTGTGATTTAGCGCTTAAAAAACATTAGGCTATATCTTCGAAACCGCTTGTCCGATCGAGACGAAACCACCGTCAGAAGTTTGGAAACATAGGTCGATAGCTATACGCCAATGCCCAAATGCGAAAATATTGATGTTTAGGGGTAGTAAAATTCAAACAAAGTCATGTGTCAGTCATTTTTTACGTGTTTTTTCATATAAATGTTTATAACTCTAAAGCAAATTGAGATATTTTCACCAAAACTGACACACATATGTATGGGCTCACTCTGAGGACACGTAAAAAAAATTGTGGGACTGAGCCTCTTGGTGGCGCTATAATAGAACAAAACATGAAATTCCCATTGACTTCAATACAGTTTTGTGAGATAAAATGCTATTTTCATTCAAAACCTACTTTTTCGAACTCCTCCCACACCGTTTGTCCGATTTTCACCAAAATCGAATCGTATCATCCCCAGACTGTGCCGACTAAAAGTTATGGATTTCGTGTCAATTGACGAAACCGTTTTCGTATAGCGCAGCAGCAAATTTGAGGCATGATGCTAATAGCACTATTCAGGCTTTATCTCTGCAATGCCTTGACATATTGACACCAAACTTTGTATGTGTCATTGTCTCCTCACTCTGACCACATCACATCAGTTTTGTAACTGCGCCACCTATTTGTCGAAAGTGATAATCCATTAAATCATATTTTTAATTACTGTTTCTATGATTTTTCAGCCATTTCGTCTAAAATCCTCTTTAAATGTCTTTAATTGCTCATTGTTGCAGTTGGTCTGACACTTTCAGACATGTCGGCATGTCTTGTCGTCTTATTCTGCTTGGCCCCGGTAATTGCTGCTTGCAGCTATATTTAGGGGCCAAGCACCGAAGGTGCGTAGGCACCTATTGTATCTGTTCCCGTTCTTATTATTATTATTCTTCCTTCTTCCAACTGGGAGTCTATGGCAGCCCATAGAACCGAATGCGGGAAAGTTGTTTTGGTTTGACATTCTGATAGAGGACAGTCCCAACATTAAATACACCAATTTTGGTGTGTCTAAGTCATTCCCTCTAGCGCCACCACCTGTCCAAAGTGTCACTTTTATTTTGCTAATAACTTTTGAACCGTAAGGCCAATCAACAAAATTATTTTTCTCTCTGATTCCTGAGCTCATGCCAATTCGATTGCACCCTATGACATAATTTCTGTCATAACAATATGGCCGCCATTTTGAATTTATCTAAAAATCTACTTTTTCGAACTCGTCCTAGACGGTTTGTCCGATTTGCACGAAAATTGAACCAGATCATCTACAGACCATGCTGACAAAAAGTTATGGAATTCAAGTTGATTCGCTTAACAGTTTTCGATAAACCCACGAATACATTTTACGTAGCGCTTGCGAAAACAGATGTAAGGCCGTATCTCCGCAACGCTTTATCGGATTCAGACCAAACTTGGTACATGTCATCACAAGCATGACCTGAGGCTACATGCTGTGTTTCGGCGCAGCGCCACCTACTGGTCCGGAGATATGAAAAATGGCTATTTTTGCTTATAACTTCTGAACAGTTTGTCCAAAAATCATAAAATTGGTCTCGTTAGATTCAGGGTAACATGCCGAGTCGACTGATATCCAATATTACCATATCGGCCATTTTGACTGTCGGCCATTTTGAATTTTGTGCTAAAATGCTGTATTTTAAGAACGCATGAACAGATTGTTACGAAACGTGGTATGGGTCATCAGCACAATGCCCTGAATGAGCCTGAGAAGTTTCGAAACAGCGCCACCTAGTGGTGAATTTTTTTTTTCAAATGCTTATAACTTTGGGTGTGGTCGACTTATTTTCACGAAACTCATCTTTTTAGACTCCTGAATCGTTGCCGAGTCCTATGATACCAAACATGCTAGGTTTCGCCTTACGGTTTGTGTAGCGTTGTGATTTAGCGCTTAAAAAACATTTGGCTATATCTTTGAAACCGCTAGTCCGATCGAGATGAAACCACCGTCAGAAGTTTGGAAACATAGGTCGATAGCTATACGCCAATGCCCAAATGCGAAAATATTGATGTTTAGGGGTAGTAAATTCCAAACAAAGTCATGTGTCAGTCATTTTTTACATGTTTTTTCATATAAATGTCTATAACTCCGAAGCGAATTGAGATATTTTCACCAAAATCGACACACATATGTATGAGCTCACTCTGAGGACATGTAAAAAAGATGGTGGGACTCAGCCTCTTGGTGGCGCTATAATAGAACAAAACATGAAATTCCCATTGACTTCAATGCAGTTTTGTGAAATAAAATGCTATACTAAACAAATGCATTGGTGTAATATTACGAAACTCAAAATGTGCCATCAGCACCATCCCCTGAAGGTACCCAAAATATTTCGAGACAGTGCCACCTAGTGGTCAAAAGTTATAACAAAATTTACAAAACTGCTAATAACTTTTGAATAAGTTGGCCTATTGTAATGCAACTGGTCTTAATAGATTCCTTGGGTCAAGACGAGAACATAGATACCAAGGTTTCCTTATTTGGCCTAGCTTCCTGTCCGCCATCTTGATTTTCAGTCAAAACCTACTTTTTCGAACTCCTCCTAGACCGTTTGTCCGATTTTCACCAAAATCGAATCGTATCATCTCCAGACTGTGCTGACTAAAAGTTATGGATTTCGTGTCTATAGACGAAACCGTTTTCGTATAGCGTAGCAGCAAAGTTGAGGCATGATGCTAAAAGCACTATTCAGGCTTTATCTCTGCAATGCCTTGACATATTGACACCAAACTTTGTATGTGTCATTGTCACTTCACTCTGACCACATCACATCAGTTTTGTAACTGCGCCACAGATTGGTCGAAAGTGATAATCCATTAAATCATATTTCGAATGACTTTTTATATGATTTTTCAGCCATTTCGCCTAAAATCCTCTTTAAATGTATTTAATTGCTCATTGTTGCAGTTGGTCTGACACCTTCAGCCATGTTGGCATATCCTGTCGTCTGCTTGCGCTTGGCCCCGATAATTGCTGCTTGCAGCTATATTTAGGGGCCAAGCACCGAAGGTGCGGAGGCACCTATTGTTTTTGTTCCGGTTCTTATTATTATTATTATTATTAGGGGCCAAGCACCGAAGGTGCGGAGGCACCTATTGTTTTTGTTCCGGTTCTTATTATTATTATTATTATTATTATTATTCTTCTTCTTCTTCTTCCGCCATGGGAGTCTATGGCAGCCCATAGAACCGCTTGCGGGAAAGTTATGAAATTTGGCACAATGATAGAGGACAGTCCAAAAAGTCACCATACCAAATTTGGTGTCTTAAAACCAATCCCTCTAGCGCCACCACCTGTCCAAATTTTCACTTTTATTTTGCTAATAACTTTTGAAGCGTAAGGCCAATCAACAAAATTCTTTTTTCATCTGATTCCTGAGCTCATGCTGATTCGATTGCACCCTATGACGTCATTTTCCGGCTTATAAATATGGCCGCCATTTTGAATGTGCTGAAAAAGCTACTTTTTCGAACTCGTCCTAGACGGTTTGTCCGATTTGCACGAAAATTGAACCAGATCATCTTCAGGCAGTGCTGACAAAAAGTTATGGAATTCAAATTGATTCGTCAAACCGTTTCCGATAAACGCTCGAACAAATTTTACGTAGCACCTGCAAAAACAGTCGTAAGGCTGTATCTCTGCAACGGTTTATCGTATTCAGACCAAACTTGGTACATGTCATCACAAGCATGACCTGAGGCTACATGCTGCGTTTCGGCGCAGCGCCACCTACTGGTCCGGAGATATGAAAAATGGCTATTTTTGCTTATAACTTCTGAACAATTTGTCCAAAAATCATAAAATTGGTCTCGTTAGATTCAGGGCAACATGCCGAGTCGACTGATATCAAATTTTACCATATCGGCCATTTTGACTGTCGGCCATTTTGAATTTTGTGCTAAAATGCTGTATTTTAAGAACGCATGAACGGATTGTTACGAAACTTGGTATGGGTCATCAGCACGATGTTCTGAAGGAGCGTGAGAAGTTTCGAAACAGCGTCACCTAGTGGTCAAAAGTTATAACGACATTTCCAAAAAGGCTAATAACTTTTGAATAAATCTGGCTACTGAAATGCCACTGGTCTTAATAGATTCCTTGGGTCAAGCCGAGAACATAGATACCAAGTTTACCTTATTTGGCCAAACTTCCTGTCCGCCATCTTGATTTTCATTCAAAACCTACTTTTTCAAACTCCTCCTAGACCGTTTGTCCGATTTTCACCAAAATCGAATCGTATCATCTCCAGACCGTGCCGACTAAAAGTTATGGATTTCGTGTGGATAGACCAAACCGTTTTCGTATAGCGCAGCAGCAAAGTTGAGGCATGATGCTAATAGCACTATTCAGGCTTTATCTCTGCAATCCCTTGAAATATTGACACCAAACTTTTTACGGCTTGTCATTGTCACTTCACTCTGACCACATCACATCAGTTTTGTAACTGCGCCACCTATTGGTCGAAAGTGATAATGCATTAAATCATATTTTTATTGACTGTTTCTATGATTTTTCAGCCATTTCGTCTAAAATCCTCTTTAAATGTCTTTAATTGCTCATTGTTGCAGTTGGTCTGACACCTTCAGCCATGTTGGCATATCCTGTCATCTACTTGCGCTTGGCCCCGGTAATTGCTGCTTGCAGCTATATTTATTATTATTATTCTTCCGCCATGGGAGTCTATGGCAGCCCATAGAACCGATTGCGGGAAAGTTATGAAATTTGGCACAATGATAGAGGACAGTCCAAAAAGTCACCGTACCAAATTTGGTGTCTTAAAACCAATCCCTCTAGCGCCACCACCTGTCCAAAATTTCACTTTTATTTTGCTAATAACTTTTGAACCGTTTGGCCAATCAACAAAATTCTTTTTTCCTCTGATTCCCGAGCTCATGCCGATTCGATTGCACCCTATGACGTCATTTTCCGGCTTATAAATATGGCCGCCATTTTGAATGGGCTGAAAAAGCTACTTTTTCGAACTCGTCCTAGACGGTTTGTCCGATTTGCACGAAAATTGAACCAGATCATCTTCAGGCAGTGCTGACAAAAAGTTATGGAATTCAAATTGATTCGTCAAACCGTTTTCGAATAACGCTCGAACATATTTTACGTAGCGCTTGCGAAAACAGTCGTAGGGCTGTATCTCCGCAACGCTTTATCGGATTCAGACCAAAATTGGTACATGTCATCACAAGCATGACCTGAGGCTACATGCTGCGTTTCGGCGCAGCGCTACCTACTGGTCCGGAGATATGAAAAATGGCTATTTTTGCTTATAACTTCTGAACATTTTGTCCAAAAATCATAAAATTGGTCTCGTTAGATTCAGGGCAACATGCCGAGTCGACTGATATCAAATTTTACCATATCGGCCGTTTTGACTTTCGGCCATTTTGAATTTTGTGCTAAAATGCTGTATTTTAAGAACGCATGAACGGATTGTTACGAAACTCGGTATGGGTCATCAGCACGATGTTCTGAAGGAGCGTGAGAAGTTTCGAAACAGCGCCACCTAGTGGTGAATTTTATTTTTCAAATGCTTATAACTTTGGGTGTGGTCGACTTATTTTCACCAAACTCATCTCATTAGACTCCTGAATCCTTGCCGAGTCCAACGATACCAAATATGCTAGGTTTCGCCTTACGGTTTGTGTAGCGTTGTGATTTAGCCCTTAAAAAACATTAGGCGATATCTTCGAAACCGTTTGTCCGATCGAGACGAAACCACCGTCAGAAGTTTGGAATCATAGCTTGTTAACTAAACGTTAAAACCCAAATGCGAAAATATTGATGTCTAGAGGTAGTAAATTCCAATTAAAGTCATGTGTCAGTCATTTTTTACGTGTTTTTTCATATAAATGTCTATAACTCCGAAGATAATTGAGATATTTTCACCAAAATCGACACACATATGTATGGGCTCACTCTGAGGACACATACAAAAAATGGTGGGACTGAGCCTCTTGGTGGCGCTATAATAGAACAAAACATGAAATTCCCATTGACTTCCATACAATTTTGTGAAATAAAATGCTATACTAAACAAATGCATTGGTTTAATATTACGAAACTCAGATTGTGTCATCAGCACCATCCCCTGAAGGTACCCAAAATATTTCGAGACAGCGCCACCTAGTGGTCAAAAGTTGTAACAAAATTTCCAAAAAGGCTAATAACTTTTGAATAAATCTGGCTATTGAAATGCTTAATAGATTCCTTGGGTCAAGCCGAGAACATAGATACCAAGTTTTCCTTATTTGGCCAAACTTCCTGTCCGCCATCTTGATTTTCAGTCAAAACCTACTTTTTCAAACTCCTCCTAGACCGTTTGTCCGATTTTCACCAAAATCTAATCGTATCATCTCCAGACCGTGCCGACTAAAAGTTATGGATTTCTTGTCGATAGACGAAACCATTTTCGTATAGCGCAGCAGCAAAGTTGAGGCATGATGCCAATAGCACCATTCAGGCTTTATCTCTGCAATGCCTTGACATATTGACAACAAACTTTGTATGTGACATTGTCACTTCACTCTGACCACATCAGTTTTGTAACTGCGCCACCTACTTGTCAAAAGTGATAATCAATTAAATTATATTTTTAATTACTGTTTCTATGATTTTTCAGCCGTTTCGTCTAAAATCCTCTTTAAATGTCTGTAATTGCTCATTGTTGCAGTTGATCTGACACCTTCAGCCATGTCTTGTCGTCTTATTCTGCTTGGCCCCGGTAATGGCTGCTTGCAGCTATATTTATTATTATTCTTCTTCTTCTTCTTCCGCCATGGGAGTCTATGGCAGCCCATAGAACCGCTTGCGGGAAAGTTATGAAATTTGGCACAATGATAGAGGACAGTCCAAAAAGTCACCATACCAAATTTGGTGTCTTAAAACCAATCCCTCTAGCGCCACCACCTGTCCAAATTTTCACTTTTATTTTGCTAATAACTTTTGAAGCGTAAGGCCAATCAACAAAATTCTTTTTTCATCTGATTCCTGAGCTCATGCTGATTCGATTGCACCCTATGACGTCATTTTCCGGCTTATAAATATGGCCGCCATTTTGAATGTGCTGAAAAAGCTACTTTTTCGAACTCGTCCTAGACGGTTTGTCCGATTTGCACGAAAATTGAACCAGATCATCTTCAGGCAGTGCTGACAAAAAGTTATGGAATTCAAATTGATTCGTCAAACCGTTTCCGATAAACGCTCGAACAAATTTTACGTAGCACCTGCAAAAACAGTCGTAAGGCTGTATCTCTGCAACGGTTTATCGTATTCAGACCAAACTTGGTACATGTCATCACAAGCATGACCTGAGGCTACATGCTGCGTTTCGGCGCAGCGCCACCTACTGGTCCGGAGATATGAAAAATGGCTATTTTTGCTTATAACTTCTGAACAATTTGTCCAAAAATCATAAAATTGGTCTCGTTAGATTCAGGGCAACATGCCGAGTCGACTGATATCAAATTTTACCATATCGGCCATTTTGACTGTCGGCCATTTTGAATTTTGTGCTAAAATGCTGTATTTTAAGAACGCATGAACGGATTGTTACGAAACTTGGTATGGGTCATCAGCACGATGTTCTGAAGGAGCGTGAGAAGTTTCGAAACAGCGTCACCTAGTGGTCAAAAGTTATAACGACATTTCCAAAAAGGCTAATAACTTTTGAATAAATCTGGCTACTGAAATGCCACTGGTCTTAATAGATTCCTTGGGTCAAGCCGAGAACATAGATACCAAGTTTACCTTATTTGGCCAAACTTCCTGTCCGCCATCTTGATTTTCATTCAAAACCTACTTTTTCAAACTCCTCCTAGACCGTTTGTCCGATTTTCACCAAAATCGAATCGTATCATCTCCAGACCGTGCCGACTAAAAGTTATGGATTTCGTGTGGATAGACCAAACCGTTTTCGTATAGCGCAGCAGCAAAGTTGAGGCATGATGCTAATAGCACTATTCAGGCTTTATCTCTGCAATCCCTTGAAATATTGACACCAAACTTTTTACGGCTTGTCATTGTCACTTCACTCTGACCACATCACATCAGTTTTGTAACTGCGCCACCTATTGGTCGAAAGTGATAATGCATTAAATCATATTTTTATTGACTGTTTCTATGATTTTTCAGCCATTTCGTCTAAAATCCTCTTTAAATGTCTTTAATTGCTCATTGTTGCAGTTGGTCTGACACCTTCAGCCATGTTGGCATATCCTGTCATCTACTTGCGCTTGGCCCCGGTAATTGCTGCTTGCAGCTATATTTATTATTATTATTCTTCCTTCTTCCGACTGGGAGTCTATGGCAGCCCATAGAACCGATCGCGGGAAAGTTGTAATGGTTTGACATTCTGATAGAGGACAGTCCCAACATTAAATACACCAATTTTGGTGTGTCTAAGTCATTCCCTCTAGCGCCACCAACTGTCCAAAGTTTCACTCATGTTTATGCTAATAACTTTTGAACCACAAGGGCTAGAAACAAAATTCTTTTTTCCTCTGATTTCTGAGCTCAGGGCGATTCGATTGCACCCTATGACGTCATTTTTCGTCATAATAATTTTTCCGCCATTTTGAATTTTCCGAAAAACCTACTTTTTCAAACTCCTCCTAGGCCGTTGCTCCAATTTCCACGAAAATTGAATCAGATCATCTTCAGACCATGCCGACAAAAAGTTATGGAATTCGTGTTGATTCATCAAACCGTTCTCGAATACCGCGCAAACAAATTTTACGTAGCGCTTGCGAAAACAGACACAAGCCAGTATCTCCTCAACACTTTATCATATTAAGACCAAACTTGGTAGATCTCATCACAAGCATGACCTGAGGCAACATGCTGCGTTTCGGCACAGTGCCACCTACTGGTCCGGAGATATGAAAAATGGCTATTTTTGCTTATAACTTCTGAATGGTTTGTCCAAAAATCATAAAAGTGGTCTCGTTAGATTCAGGGCATCATGCTGAGTCGACTGATATCCAATTTTCCCCGATCAGCCATTTTGGCTGTCGGCCATTTTGAATTATGTGCTAAAATGCTGTATTTTATGAACGCGTGAACGTATCGTTACAAAACTCGGAATGGATCATCAGCACGATGCCCTGAAGGAGCCTGAGAAGTTTCGAAACAGTGCCACCTAGTGGTGAATTTTTTTTCCCAAATGCTTCCAAATGCTTATAACTTTGGGTGTGGTCGACTTATTTTCACGAGAATCATCTCATTAGAGTCCTGAATCGTTGCCGAGTCCCACGATACCAAACATGCTAGGTTTTGCCTTACGGTTTGTGTAGCGTTGTGATTTAGCGCTTAAAAAACATTTGGCTATATCTTCGAAACCGCTAGTCCGATCGAGACGAAACCACCTTCAGAAGTTTGGAAACATAGGTCGATAGCTATACGCCAATGCCCAAATGCGAAAATATTGATGTTTAGGGGTAGTAAATTCCAATCAAAGTCATGTGTCAGTCATTTTTTACGTGTTTTTTCATATAAATGTCTATAACTCCGAAGCGAATTGATATATTTTCACCAAAATCGACACACATATGTACGAGCTCACTCTGAGGACATGTAAAAAAAATGGTGGGACTCAGCCTCTTGGTAGCGCTATAATAGAACAAAACATGAAATTCCCATTGACTTCAATACAGTTTTGTGAAATAAAATGCTATACTAAACAAATGCATTGGTGTAATATTACAAAACTCAAAATGTGCCATCAGCACCATTCCCTGAAGGTACCCAAAATATTTCAAGACAGTGCCACCTAGTGGTCAAAAGTTATAACAACATTTCCAAAAAGGCTAATAACTTTTGAATAAATCTGGCTACTGAAATGCCACTGGTCTTAATAGATTCCTTGGGTCAAGCCGAGAACATAGATACCAAGTTTTCCTTAATTGGCCAAACTTCCTGTCCGCCATCTTGATTTTCATTCAAAACCTACTTTTTCGAACTCCTCCTAGACCGTTTGTCCGATTTTCACCAAAATCGAATCGTATCATCTCCAGACTGTGCTGACTAAAAGTTATGGATTTCGTGTCTATAGACGAAACCGTTTTCGTATAGCGTAGCAGCAAACTTGAGGCATGATGCTAAAAGCACTATTCAGGCTTTATCTCTGCAATGCCTTGACATATTGACACCAAACTTTGTATGTGTCATTGTCACTTCACTCTGACCACATCACATCACATTTGTAACTGCGCCACCTATTGGTCGAAAGTGATAATCCATCAAATCATATTTTGAATGACTTTTTATATGATTTTTCAGCCATTTCGCCTAAAATCCTCTTTAAATGTATTTAATTGCTCATTGTTGCAGATGGTCTGACACCTTCAGCCATGTTGGCATATCCTGTCATCTGCTTGCGCTTGGCCCCGATAATTGCTGCTTGCAGCTATATTTATTATTATTATTATTCTTCCTTCTTCCGACTGGGAGTCTATGGCAGCCCATAGAACCGATCGCGGGAAAGTTGTAATGGTTTGACATTCTGATAGAGGATAGTCCCAACATTAAATACACCAATTTTGGTGTGTCTAAGTCATTCCCTCTAGCGCCACCACCTGTCCAAAGTTGCAGTCATGTTTATGCTAATAACTTTTGAACCACAAGGGCTAGAAACAAAATTCTTTTTTCCTCTAATTCCTGAGCTCATGACGATTCGATTGCACCATATGACGTCATTTTCCGTCATTATAATTTTTCCGCCATTTTGAATTTTTCAAAAAACCTACTTTTTCGAACTCCTCCTAGGCCGTTGCTCCAATTTCCACGAAAATTGAATCAGATCATCTTCAGACCATGCCGACAAAAAGTTATGCAATTCGTGTTGATTCGTCAAACCGTTCTCGAATACCGCGCAAACAAATTTTATGTAGCGCTTCCGAAAACAGACACAAGCCTGTATCTCCGCAACACTTTATCGTATTCAGACCAAACTAAACACATATCATCACAAGCATGACCTGAGCCTACATGCTGCGTTTCGGCGCAGTGCCACCTACTGGTCCGGAGATATGAAAAATGGCTGTTTTTGCTTATAACTTCTGAATGGTTTGTCCAAAAATCATAAAAGTGGTCTTGTTAGATTCAGGGCATCATGCTGAGTCGACTGATATCCAATTTTCCCCGATCAGCCATTTTGGCTGTCGGCCATTTTGAATTATGTGCTAAAATGCTGTATTTTATGAACGCGTGAACGTATCGTTACAAAACTCGGAATGGATCATCAGCACGATGCCCTGAAGGAGCCTGAGAAGTTTCGAAACAGTGCCATCTAGTGGTGAATTTTTTTCCCCAAATGCTTCCAAATGCTTATAACTTTGGGTGTGGTCGACTTATTTTCACGAGACTCATCTCATTAGAGTCCTGAATCGTTGCTGAGTCCCACGATACCAAACATGCTAGGTTTTGCCTTACGGTTTGTGTAGCGTTGTGATTTAGCGCTTAAAAAACATTTGGCTATATCTTCGAAACCGCTAGTCCGATCGAGACGAAACCACCTTCAGAAGTTTGGAAACATAGGTCGATAGCTATACGCCAATGCCCAAATGCGAAAATATTGATGTTTAGGGGTAGTAAATTCCAATCAAAGTCATGTGTCAGTCATTTTTTACGTGTTTTTTCATATAAATGTCTATAACTCCGAAGCGAATTGAGATATTTTCACCAAAATCGACACACATATGTACGAGCTCACTCTGAGGACATGTAAAAAAAATGGTGGGACTCAGCCTCTTGGTAGCGCTATAATAGAACAAAACATGAAATTCCCATTGACTTCAATACAGTTTTGTGAAATAAAATGCTATACTAAACAAATGCATTGGTGTAATATTACGAAACTCAAAATGTGCCATCAGCACCATTCCCTGAAGGTACCCAAAATATTTCAAGACAGTGCCACCTAGTGGTCAAAAGTTATAACAACATTTCCATAAAGGCTAATAACTTTTGAATAAATCTGACTACTGAAATGCCACTGGTCTTAATAGATTCCTTGGGTCAAGCCGAGAACATAGATACCAAGTTTTCCTTATTTGGCCAAACTTCCTGTCCGCCATCTTGATTTTCATTCAAAACCTACTTTTTCGAACTCCTCCTAGACCGTTTGTCCGATTTTCACCAAAATCGAATCGTATCATCTCCAGACTGTGCTGACTAAAAGTTATGGATTTCGTGTCTATAGACGAAACCGTTTTCGTATAGCGTAGCAGCAAACTTGAGGCATGATGCTAAAAGCACTATTCAGGCTTTATCTCTGCAATGCCTTGACATATTGACACCAAACTTTGTATGTGTCATTGTCACTTCACTCTGACCACATCACATCACATTTGTAACTGCGCCACCTATTGGTCGAAAGTGATAATCCATTAAATCATATTTTGAATGACTTTTTATATGATTTTTCAGCCATTTCGCCTAAAATCCTCTTTAAATGTATTTAATTGCTCATTGTTGCAGATGGTCTGACACCTTCAGCCATGTTGGCATATCCTGTCATCTGCTTGCGCTTGGCCCCGATAATTGCTGCTTGCAGCTATATTTATTAGGGGCCAAGCACAGAATGTGCGTAGGCACCTATTGTATCTGTTGGCGTACCAAAAATAATTCTTCTTTTTCTTCCGCTCTGGGAGTCTATGGCAGCCCATAGAACCGCTTGCGGGAAAGTTATGAAATTTGGCACACTGATAGAGGGCAGACTGAACAGTCACCATAGCAAATTTGGAGTCTCCAACTCATTCCCTCTAGCGCCACCAGCTGTCCAAATTTGCACTCATGTTTATGCTAATAACTTTTGAACCACAAGGGCTAGAAACAAAATTCCCATTTCTTCTGATTCCCTAGCTCAAGACGATTCGATCGCACCCTATGACGTCATTTTCCGTCATGGAAATTTGTCCGCCATTTGTCCGCCATTTTGAATTTTTCGAAAAATCTACTTTTTCGAACTCCTCCTAGGCCGTTGCTCCGATTTCCACGAAAATTGAACCAGATCATCTACAGACCATGCTGACAAAAAGTTATGGAATTCAAGTTGATTCGCTTAGCAATTTTCGAAAAAACCCACAAACAAATTTTACGTAGCGCTTGCGAAACCAGACGTAAGGCTGTATCTCCGCAACGCTTTATTGGATTCAGACCAAACTTGGCACATGTCATCACAAGCATGACCTGAGGCTACATGCTGCGTTTCGGCGCAGCGCCACCTACTGGTCCGGAGATATGAAAAATGGCTATTTTTGCTTATAACTTCTGAATAGTTTGCCCAAAAATCATCAAATTGGTCTCGTTAGATTCAGGCCAACATGCTGAGTCGACTGATATCCAATTTTACCATATCGGCCATTTTGGCTGTCGGCCATTTTGAATTTTGTGCTAAAATGCTGTATTTTAAGAACGCATGAATGGATTGTTACGAAACATGGTGTGGCTCATCAGCACGGTGCCCTGAAGGAGCGTGAGAAGTTTCAAAACAGCGCCACCTTGTGGTCAAAAGTTATAACAACATTTTCAAAAAGGCTAATAACCTTTGAATACATCTGCCTATTGAAATGCCACTGGTCTTAATAGATTCCCTGGGTCACGCTGAGAACATAGATACCAAGTTTGCCATATTTGGCCGAACTTCCTGTCCGCCATCTTGATTTTCAATCAAAACCTACTTTTTCGAACTCCTCCTAGACCGTTTGTCCGATTTTCACCAAAATCGAATCGTATCATCTCCACACTGTACCGACAAAAAGTTATGGAATTCGTGTTGATTCGTCAAACCGTTCTCGAATACCGCGCAAACAAATTTTACGTTGTGCCACAGCTACAGATTTAGTGCAAAAGTACTAAATCGCCCATAACTCCCAGACCATTTGTCCTAGACTCAAGTGTCTTACACCACTGTGATCCCTGGCTCAAAGCGGACAAAATGGCTATCTCCAATTTCAATGTAGGCCAGAAAAAATGTCTGCTATGTCGAATTTTGTCCGAAACCTACTTTTGCGAACTAGTCCTAGGTTTTTCGCCAGATCGGAACCAAACCAGTCTAGGACATTTCTCTGGACTCTCTAGATCAATAATTATCGAAAAAAAGTTGAACTTTTGCATTTGGGTGGCTGTAACAGGGTCATTTAGAAAAGGGGCGTGGCAAAATACACTAAAAAGCCTATAAATCCCAATTGAAAACTCAGAACTTCACCAAAATTGATGAGCATATGTGTCAGAACATGGTGAGGAAGCATGCAGAGTTTCATGGAGATCGGACCATAGGTGGCGCTATAACTGGCAAAAAGCCTTCATTCTTATTAGGGGTTCAAGCATGAAATGCTGAAACCCTATTGTAATTGTAAGGATTCGTAAAACGCATCGTGCAGGCCAAACCGTAAGGCCTAGAGACGTGAAACCTGGCCAGATGGTAGGCCTCAATTTGGGGACAACCTATCAGAGTATGACCCCGAATGGCCCATAGGTGGCGCTACAGCAACCAAAAGTTCAAAATTGCTCATAACTCTTAGACCGTTTGTCCCAGGATCAAGTGTCTTATATCGTTGGAATCCTTGGCTCAAGGCGGACAAAATGGCTATCTCCGATTTGCTCGCCCTTCAGGCGCCAATTTCGAGTAAATTGCTTTTTTTTGAAAAACCTATTTTTGCGAACTTCTCCTTGGTTTTTCGCCCGATCGGAACCAAACCACTGCAAGAATATTCTCTGGAGTCTGACAATCAATAATCATCCAAAAAATTAAAAATTTCAATTAACGGTTGATAAGGGGAACCAAAATCTTTGATGGCACCAGAGCCACTTTTACTAAAACGGTTATAAATTGTGAACGGAAAGAGATTTTTTTGCTAAACTTGGGACACATCTTCCTGAGCTCAATCTGAGATCACTTGAAAAAAATCGTAACAATTGGCCACTAGGTGGCACTATAAAATGGTTATAACTTGTGAACGGAAAGAGATATTTTCGCAAAACTTGGGACACATGTTCATGAGCTCATTCTGAGGTCACGTGAAAAAAAATCATGTCAATTGGCCACTTGATGGCGCTGTAAAATGGTTATAACTTGTGAACGGAATGAGATATTTTCACTAAACTTGGGACACATGTCCATAAGCTCAATCTGAGTTGACATGAAAAAAATCATGACAATTGGCCACTTGGTGGTGCTATAACAGTGAAAAAAGGCACACAGTGTCTTTGTCCAAGGTGCCATGATAGTCTATGAGAACATTGGTGTATCTCAAAAAACTCGTATACGTATACGTCATTGGCACAAATCCTTGAAGGAGCCTTAGAAATTTCAAGGAAGCCCGTGTTTTTTTCACAGGAGTGACCTCCTAAGAATCCTTGCCGAGTCCAACAATACCAAACATGCCAGGTTTCGCCTTATGGTTTTTGTAAGTGTCATTTAGAGCTTTAAAAAATTGTGGTTATCTTCAAAGCCGTTAGTCTGATCTAGACAACAACAACAAAACAAAGGAAATTTGAAAACATAGGTAAATAGCTAAACAATAATGCCAAAATGTTAAAATTATGATAGGAACTGACAAAAAAATTAATTAAATCCAATCAATTTCACCCATGGATCATTTTGATGCTCTCACATGTTTGAAACGAACAATGATGGATTGTGATGAAATTTGTTTTGAATTGGGACTGGCGAATCCCCGTCCATACTGTCAATGACCGGTCGCAAAGACCCGCCCACTTTAGTTACTGTTGCTATGTCTGACAAGCGTGTCTCTCGCACCACACCAAGTTCTCACGCAGTGAAAAATACATTGCAGATCAGAAAAAAGACTGTGCGCTGACAGACAAGTACTTTTGATATGAAACAAGTCTCACCTTTCAAATGTAGTCATTTTTTAGAGACATTTAAACAATAAATACCATTTTGTGACTCTTTAAATTGTCTGACAGATAGCTGTAGACTCGAGGCTCAGTTAAAGCTGCTTGTGAACCAATCATCTCTTCCTTCTAGTTAATTTATAGCATTAAAATAAACAAGAATGAACATAAAAGGAATGTTGTTTTAAAGTGCTAAGACGTCAGTACACTTTGTTTTTCAAATTTAAATCCTCCTATGTTAATCTACTAACTCTCCTGACTGCTTTGTTGGACAAAATGGCAGATTATGATTAGTCAGATCGCCTGTCAATCAAACTCCCTGCGAAGGGTCAATTGAGAATGCCTGTGCGCACAATCCTGATCTAATCAACAACTTTGCAGTTGCACATTAGCCTGGCTAACGTCAGACCTCTTTCTCTTTGAGACGTGGTCTGGGAACCACATGTTCATTTTCTCGTATTTGAGGCGTGGTTTACGAATGCCCAGAGCCGTTTATTGGGCGCTACAAATGTTTATCAAATGCGCCTGTACGTAGCTCATAGCCAATCGTTTCAATTATACCAGATGATGTATGTAGAGCGACAGATATTCAACGAAGAAGACGACGATGGGTCAGAGATTTATGTGTACACCAGAGTCCTGCACGGGTCCGATTTTGTAAATCCGCACCCGCCCGTACCCGCAGTCCGACCCGTTTCCCAACAGCAGCTCTAATTAAAATTTGCACCCGACCCGCTTAAAATAGAACTGACACCCGACCCGCACCCGAAATAAAATCAGTTTAGACTATCACATTATAGACACACTTACAAAAATGTTTATTGCCAGGTCATACAGAAGTTATTACACGACAATTAACACAAAGACAACTTCAGCCGAAGCTGTCAAAAGGCCGATACATGAAGAACAAGGCTAACGTTACCACAAAACTGAGTAGCCTTATAACATTTTACCAATCGAACAGACGCGGCTACAACACTATATGCCACGCAATTTCGTCTAGCCTACATCTGACCATTTTGGCCTCAAACACGCCCTGCACACCACACATACTTAACAGTGTTAAATATGAAAAATACCGTTCGATAGAACTGCTTTGTTACCACAGTTTCTGCGTGCTTCCTCAGGGATGAAGTTCCACATTTGCGGCTATCCAACACGAAAATGTTTGCAGCAAAGCCTTTCACAATATTTTCTTCATATAACTCCAAATTTCTCCCACACACTGGACTTGATTTTTGATGACGTATTGTCGACAACTTTACAATCTCCACTAGCTATTATTTTCTTCAACTCCACAGCATCCATCTCGACGACTGCAAGCAGATCGCGCGTGCGGTTATGTCGTCATCGTCTTGCTGCTCCCTCCCCGTTCTGTGATTGGTTCCCTAGCTGAGGCGAAAATCTGGTCCATGGTATCCAGGCTGCCTAGCAGCGTGAATAAAATCACGCTGCGCTCAAGGCAGCATGGGGAAACCCAGGCTAGTTGCACATAGGAAAGCTCGGAAAATCCCGCTATAATGTAAGAAAGCATCTTTTTCATGTATTTGGACTTAAGCCTAACAATGTTTTATGGTGCGCTGTCCCCATTGTTTTTTTGTTTTGTTTTTGGTGAGCGTAGGCTACTCCTGATTTTGTTAGTCATCTCATCTCTTATATGCTGTGTATGATCATATCCTGCCCTATTCATGGTAGCCTACTCGCGGACATTGCGTCATCAATGTTATCAATTGCGTCATCAAGGGGCCCGCCTTGATAATCCTACTTAAGGGCCCAGTGTTGGCTCGTTACGCCACTGGATATAATTGTCTAAACTCCTTATCAAAATTAAATATTTACAACAAATCTGACACATATATATGGGCACACTTTGAGTACTACCAATAAAAGTGGTGGAGATCAGGCAAGACTATAAGAAGACTAGGCAAAAGGTGCTATAACTGTAAAAACGCTTTAAAACCATATATTTCCTATGGTAAACTGCCTGTATTGGCTGTAAATTGACTTTTTCATCTATGATGGCAGTTGTTAAATGCTTGCTAAATAAAACTTAATGTCTTTTGATGCTTGTGTGCTTAAAGGCCTTAAAGGCCTTAACTGCTTGAACCCCGATAAATGCAGCTTGCAGCTTTAATTGCTCATTGTTGCAGTTGGTCTGACACGTCTTGTCGTCTTATTCTGCTTGGCCCCGCTAATTGCTGCTTGCAGCTATATTTAGGGGCCAAGCACCGAAGGTGCGGAGGCACCTATTGTATCCGTTCGCGTTCTTATTATTATTAGGGGCCAAGCACCGAAGGTGCGTAGGCACCTATTGTATCTGTTCCCGTTCTTATTAGGGGCCAAGCACCGAAGGTGCGGAGGCACCTATTGTTTTCGTTCCCGTTCTTATTATTAGGGGCCAAGCACCGAAGGTGCGTAGGCACCTATTGTATCTGTTCCCGTTCTTATTATTATTAGGGGCCAAGCACCGCAGGTGCGTAGGCACCTATTGTATCTGTTCCCGTTCCTATTATTAGGGGCCAAGCACCGAAGGTGCGGAGGCACCTATTGTTTTCGTTCCCGTTCTTATTATTATTATTATTATTATTATTATTATTCTTCCTTCTTCCGACTGGGAGTCTATGGCAGCCCATAGAACCGATCGCGGGAAAGTTGTAATGGTTTGACATTCTGATAGAGGACAGTCCCAACATTAAATACACCAATTTTGGTGTGTCTAAGTCATTCCCTCTAGCGCCACCAACTGTCCAAAGTTTCACTCATGTTTATGCTAATAACTTTTGAACCACACGGGATAGAAACAAAATTATTTTTTCCTCTGATTTCTGAGCTCAGGGCGATTCGATTGCACCCTATGGCGTTATTTTTCGTCATAATAATTTTTCCGCCATTTTGAATTTTCCAAAAAACCTACTT
The DNA here is from genome assembly GCF_951802725.1 of Rutilus rutilus. Taxonomy (NCBI): domain Eukaryota; kingdom Metazoa; phylum Chordata; class Actinopteri; order Cypriniformes; family Leuciscidae; genus Rutilus; species Rutilus rutilus. The sequence continues at coordinate 38,746,883 of NC_140212.1, forward strand.
TTTCAAACTCCTCCTAGGCCGTTGCTCCAATTTCCACGAAAATTGAATCAGATCATCTTCAGACCATGCCGACAAAAAGTTATGGAATTCGTGTTGATTCATCAAACCGTTCTCGAATACCGCGCAAACAAATTTTACGTAGCGCTTGCGAAAACAGACACAAGCCAGTATCTCCTCAACACTTTATCATATTCAGACCAAACTTGGTACATCTCATCACAAGCATGACCTGAGGCAACATGCTGCGTTTCGGCACAGTGCCACCTACTGGTCCGGAGATATGAAAAATGGCTATTTTTGCTTATAACTTCTGAATGGTTTGTCCAAAAATCATAAAAGTGGTCTCGTTAGATTCAGGGCATCATGCTGAGTCGACTGATATCCAATTTTCCCCGATCAGCCATTTTGGCTGTCGGCCATTTTGAATTATGTGCTAAAATGCTGTATTTTATGAACGCGTGAACGTATCGTTACAAAACTCGGAATGGATCATCAGCACGATGCCCTGAAGGAGCCTGAGAAGTTTCGAAACAGTGCCACCTAGTGGTGAATTTTTTTTCCCAAATGCTTCCAAATGCTTATAACTTTGGGTGTGGTCGACTTATTTTCACGAGACTCATCTCATTAGAGTCCTGAATCGTTGCCGAGTCCCACGATACCAAACATGCTAGGTTTTGCCTTACGGTTTGTGTAGCGTTGTGATTTAGCGCTTAAAAAACATTTGGCTATATCTTTGAAACCGCTAGTCCGATCGAGACGAAACCACCTTCAGAAGTTTGGAAACATAGGTCGATAGCTATATACCAATGCCCAAATGCGAAAATATTGATGTTTAGGGGTAGTAAATTCCAATCAAAGTCATGTGTCAGTCATTTTTTACGTGTTTTTTCATATAAATGTCTATAACTCCGAAGCGAATTGAGATATCTTCACCAAAATCGACACACATATGTACGAGCTCACTCTGAGGACATGTAAAAAAAATGGTGGGACTCAGCCTCTTGGTAGCGCTATAATAGAACAAAACATGAAATTCCCATTGACTTCAATACAGTTTTGTGAAATAAAATGCTATACTAAACAAATGCATTGGTGTAATATTACAAAACTCAAAATGTGCCATCAGCACCATTCCCTGAAGGTACCCAAAATATTTCAAGACAGTGCCACCTAGCGGTCAAAAGTTATAACAACATTTCCAAAAAGGCTAATAACTTTTGAATAAATCTGGCTACTGAAATGCCACTGGTCTTAATAGATTCCTTGGGTCAAGCCGAGAACATAGATACCAAGTTTTCCTTATTTGGCCAAACTTCCTGTCCGCCATCTTGATTTTCATTCAAAACCTACTTTTTCGAACTCCTCCTAGAGCGTTTGTCCGATTTTCACCAAAATCGAATCGTATCATCTCCAGACTGTGCTGACTAAAAGTTATGGATTTCGTGTCTATAGACGAAACCGTTTTCGTATAGCGTAGCAGCAAACTTGAGGCATGATGCTAAAAGCACTATTCAGGCTTTATCTCTGCAATGCCTTGACATATTGACACCAAATTTTGTATGTGTCATTGTCACTTCACTCTGACCACATCACATCACATTTGTAACTGCGCCACCTATTGGTCGAAAGTGATAATCCATTAAATCATATTTTGAATGACTTTTTATATGATTTTTCAGCCATTTCGCCTAAAATCCTCTTTAAATGTATTTAATTGCTCATTGTTGCAGATGGTCTGACACCTTCAGCCATGTTGGCATATCCTGTCATCTGCTTGCGCTTGGCCCCGATAATTGCTGCTTGCAGCTATATTTATTATTATTCTTCCTTCTTCCAACTGGGAGTCTATGGCAGCCCATAGAACCGATTGCGGGAAAGTTGTTTTGGTTTTACATTCTGATAGAGGACAGTCCCAACATTAAATACACCAATTTTGGTGTTTCTAAGTCATTCCCTCTAGCGCCACCACCTGTCCAAAGTTTCACTTTTATTTTGGTAATAACTTTTGAAGCGTAAGTCCAATCAACAAAATTCTTTTTTTCTCTTATTCCTGAGCTCATGCCAATTCGATTGCACCCTATGACGTCATTTTCTTCATAACAATATGGCCGCCATTTTGAATTGTCCTTAAAAGCTACTTTTTCGAACTCGTCCTAGACGGTTTGTCCGATTTGCACAAAAATTGAACCAGATCATCTTCAGGCAGTGCTGACCAAAAGTTATGGAATTCAAATTGATTCGTTAAACCATTTTCGAAAAACGCTCAAACTAATTTTATGTAGCGCCTGCAAAAACAGTCGTAGGGCTCTATCTCCGCAACGGTTTATCGTATTCAGACCAAACTTGGTACATGTCATCACAGGCATGACCTGAGGCTACATACTGTGTTTCGGCGCAGCGCCACCTACTGGTCCGGAGATATGGAAAATGGCTATTTTTGCATATAGCTTTTGAACAGTTTGTCCAAAAATCATAAAATTGGTCTCGTTAGATTCAGGGCAACATGCCGATTCGACTGATATCCAATTTGACCATATCGGCCATTTTGACTGTCAGCCATTTTGAATTTTGTGCTAAAATGCTGTATTTTATGAATGCATGAACGAATTGTTACGAAACTTGGTATTGGTCATCATCACGATGTCCTGAAGGAACCTGAGAAGTTTCGAAACAGCACCACCTAGTGGTGAATTTTTTTTCCCAAATGCTTATAACTTTGGGTGTGGTCGACTTATTTTCACGAGACTCATCTCATTAGAGTCCTGAATCGTTGCCGAGTCCCACGATACCAAACATGTTAGGTTTCGCCTTATGGTTTGTGTAGCGTTGTGATTTAGCGCTTAAAAAACATTTGGCTATATCTTTGAAACCGCTTGTCCGATCAAGACGAAACCACCTTCAGAAGTTTGGAAACATAGGTCGATAGCTATACGTCAATGCCCAAATGCGAAAATATTGATGTTTAGGGGTAGTAAATTCCAATCAAAGTCATGTGTCAGTCATTTTTTACGTGTTTTTTCATATAAATGTCTATAACTCCGAAGCGAATTGAGATATCTTCACCAAAATTGACACACATATGTATGGGCTCACTCTGAGGACACATAAAAAAAATGGTGTGACTGAGCCTCTTGGTGGCGCTATAACAGAACAAAACATGAAATTCCCATTGACTTCAATACAGTTTTGTGAAATAAAATGCTATACTAAACAAATGCATTGGTGTAATATTACGAAACTCAGAATGTGCCATCAGCTCCATCCCCTGAAGGTACCCAAAATATTTCGAGACAGCGCCACCTAGTGGTCAAAAGTTATAACAAAATTTCCAAAAAGGCTAATAACTTTTGAATAAATCTGGCTATTGAAATGCCACTGGTCTTAATAGATTCCCTGGGTCAAGCCGAGAACATAGATACCAAGTTTTCCTTATTTGGCCAAACTTCCTGTCCGCCATCTTGATTTTCATTCAAAACCTACTTTTTCGAACTCCTCCTAGACCGTTTGTCCGATTTTCACCAAAATCGAATCGTATCATCTCCAGACTGTGCCGACTAAAAGTTATGGATTTCGTGTCGATAGACGAAACCGTTTTCGTATAGCGCAGCAGCAAAGTTGAGGCATGATGCCAAAAGCACTATTCAGGCTTTATCTCTGAAATCCCTTGAAATATTGACACCAAACTTTGTATATGTCATTGTCACTTAACTCTGACCACATCACATCAGTTTTGTAACTGCTCCACCTATTGGTCGAAAGTGATAATCTATTAAATCATATTCTGAATTACTTTTTATATGATTTTTCAGCCATTTCGCCTAAAATCCTCTCTAAATGTCTTTAATTGCTCATTGTTGCAGTTGGTCTGACACCTTCAGCCATGTTGGCATATCCTGTCATCTGCTTGCGCTTGGCCCCGATAATTGCTGCTTGCAGCTATATTTATTATTATTCTTCTTCCGACTGGGCGTCTATGGCAGCCCATAGAACCGATTGCGGGAAAGTTGTTTTGGTTTGACATTCTGATAGAGGACAGTCCCAACATTAAATACACCAATTTTTGTGTTTCTAAGTCATTCCCTCTAGCGCCACCACCTGTCCAAAGTTTCACTTTTATTTTGCTAATAACTTTTGAACCGTAAGGCCAATCAACAAAATTCTTTTTTCCTCTTATTTCTGAGCTCATGCCGATTCGATTGCACCCTATGACGTCATTTTCCGTCATATAAATATGGCCGCCATTTTTAATTTTCTGAAAAAGCTACTTTTTCGAACTCGTCCTAGACGGTTTGTCCGATTTGCACGAAAATTGAACCAGATCATCTTCAGGCAGTGTTGACCAAAAGTTATGGAATTCAAATTGATTCGTCAAACCGTTTTCGATAAACGCACGAATACATTTTACGTAGCGCTAGCAAAAACAGTCGTAAGGCTGTATCTCCGCAAAGGTTTATCGTATTCAGACCAAACTTGGTACATGTACTCACAAGCATGACCTGAGGCTACATGCTGCGTTTCGGCACAGCGCCACCTACAGGTCCGGAGATATGAAAAATGGCTATTTTTGCTTATAACTTCTGAACAGTTTGTCCAAAAATCATAAAATTGGTATTGATAGATTCAGGGCGTCATGCCGAGTCGACTGATATCCAATTTTGCCATATCGGCCAATTTGACTGTCGGCCATTTTGAATTTTGTGCTAAAATGCTGTATTTTAACAACGCATGAACGGATTGTTACGAAACTTGGTATGGGTCATCAGCACGATGTCCTGAAGGAGTGTGAGAAGTTTCGAAACAGCGCCACCTAGTGGTGAATTTTTTTTTTCAAATGCTTATAACTTTGGGTGTGATCGACTTATTTTCACGAAACTCATCTCATTGGACTCCTGAATCGTTGCCGAGTCCAACGATACCAAACATGTTAGGTTTCGCCTAACGGTTTGTGTAGCATTGTGATTTAGCGCTTAAAAAACATTAGGCTATATCTTCGAAACCGTTTGTCCGATTGAGACGAAACCACCGTCAGAAGTTTGGAAACATAGGTCGATAGCTATACGCCAATGCCCAAATGCGAAAATATTGATGTTTAGGGGTAGTAAATTCCAATCAAAGTCATGTGTCAGTCATTTTTTACGTGTTTTTTCATATAAATGTCTATAACTCTGAAGCGAATTGAGATATTTTCACCAAAATCGACACACATATGTATGGGCTCACTCTGAGGACACGTAAAAAAAATGGTGGGACTGAGCCTCTTGGTGGCGCTATAATAGAACAAAACATGAAATTCCCATTGACTTCAATACAGTTTTGTGAAATAAAATGCTATACTAAACAAATGCATTGGTGTAATATTACAAAACTCAGAATGTGCCATCAGCACCATCCCCTAAAGGTATTCAAAATATTTCGAAACAGCGCCACCTAGTGGTCAAAACTTATAATACATTTCCAAAAAGGCTAATAACTTTTGAATACATCTGGCTACTGAAATGCCACTGGTCTTAATAGATTCCTTGGGTCAAGCCGAGAACATAGATACCAAGTTTTCCTTATTTGGCCAAACTTCCTGTCCGCCATCTTGATTTTCAGTCAAAACCTACTTTTTCGAACTCCTCCTAGACCGTTTGTCCGATTTTCACCAAAATCGAATCGTATCATCTCCAGACCGTGCCGACTAAAAGTTATGGATTTCGTGTCGATAGACGAAACCGTTTTCGTATAGCGCAGCAGCAAAGTTGAGGCATGATGCTAATAGCAATAATTAAGGCTTTATCTCTGCAATGCCTTGATATATTGACACCAATCTTTGTATGTGTCATTGTCACTTCACTCTGACCACATCACATCAGTTTTGTAACTGCGCCACCTATTGGTCGAAAGTGATAATCCATCAAATCATATTTTTAATTATTGTTTCTATGATTTTTCAGGCATTTTGCCTAAAATCCTCTTTAAATGTCTTTAATTGCTCATTGTTGCAGTTGGTCTGACACTTTCAGACATGTTGGCATGTCTTGTCGTCTTATTCTGCTTGGCCCCGGTAATGGCTGCTTGCAGCTATATTTATTCTTCTTTTTCTTCCGACTTGGCGTCTATGGCAGCCCATAGAGCCGATTGCGGGAAAGTTGTTTTGATTTGACATTCTGATAGAGGACAGTGCCAACATTAAATACACCAATTTTGGTGTTTCTAAGTCATTCCCTCTAGCGCCACCACCTGTCCAAAATTTCACTTTCACTTTGCTAATAACTTTTGAACCGTAAGGCCAATCAGTAAAATCCTTTTTTACTCTTATTCCTGAGCTCATGACGATTCGATTGCACCCTATGAAGTCATTTTCCGTCATAAAAATATGGCTGCCATTTTGAAGTTTTCGAAAAACCTACTTTTTCGAACTCGTCCTAGACGGTTTGTCCGATTTGCATGAAAATTGAACCAGATCATCTTCAGGCCGTGCTGACCAAAAGTTATGGAATTCAAGTTGATTCGCTTAACCATTTTCAATAAACGCACAAACAAATTTTACGTAGCGCTAGGAAAAACAGTTGTAAGGCTGTATCTCCGCAACGGTTTATCGTATTCAGACCAAACTTGGTACATGTACTCACAAGCATGACCTGAGGCAACATGCTGCGTTTCGGCGCAGCGCCACCTACTGGTCCGGAGATATGAAAAATGGCTATTTTTGCTTATAACTTCTGAATGGTTTGTCCAAAAATCATAAAATTGGTCTCGTTAGATTCAGGGCGACATGCCGAGTTGACTGATATCCAATTTTACCATATCGGCCATTTTGACTGTCGGCCATTTTGAATTTTGTGCTAAAATGCTGTATTTTAAGAACGCATGAACGGATTGTTATGAAACTTGGTATGGGTCATCAGCACAATGTCCTGAAGGAGCGTGAGAAGTTTCGAAACAGCGCCACCTAGTGGTGAATTTTTTTTTTCAAACGCTTATAACTTTGGGTGTGGTCGACTTATTTTCACGAGACTCATCTAGTTAGTCTCCTGAAACCTTGCCGAGTCCTACGATACCAAACATGCTAGGTTTCGCCTTACGGTTTGTGTAGCGTTGTGATTTAGCGCTTAAAAAACATTTGGCTATATCTTCGAAACCGATTGTCCGATCGAGACGAAACCTCCGTCAGAAGTTTGGAAACATAGGTCGATAGCTATACGCCAATGCCCAAATGCGAAAATATTGATAGTAAGGGGTAGTAAAATTCAAACAAAGTCATGTGTCAGTCATTTTTTACGTGTTTTTTTATATAAATGTCTATAACTCTAAAGCGAATTGAGATATTTTCACCAAAACTGACACACATATGTATGGGCTCACTCTGAGGACACGTAAAAAAAATTGTGGGACTGAGCCTCTTGGTGGCGCTATAACAGAACAAAACATGAAATTCCCATTGACTTCAATACAGTTTTGTGAAATAAAATGCTATTTTCATTCACAACCTACTTTTTCAAACTCCTCCCACACCGTTTGTCCGATTTTCACCAAAATCGAATCATATCATCTCCAGACTGTGCCGACTAAAAGTTATGGATTTCGTGTCGATTGACGAAACCGTTTTCGAATAGCGCAGCAGCAAAGTTGAGGCATGATGCTAAAGGCATTATTCAGGCTTTATCTCTGCAATGCCTTGACATATTGACACCAAACTTTGTATGTGTCATTGTCACTTCACTCTGACCACATCACATCAGTTTTGTAACTGCGCCACCTATTGGTCAAAAGTGATAATCCATAAAATCATATTTTTATTTACTGTTTCTATGATTTTTCAGGCATTTTGCCTAAAATCCTCTTTAATGTCTTTAATTGCTCATTGTCGCAGTTGGTCTGACACTTTAAGCAATGTTGGCATGTCTTGTCGTCTGATTGTGCTTGGCCCCGGTAATTGCTGCTTGCAGCTATATTTAGGGCCCAAGCCCTGAAAGGGCGAAGGCCCTATTGTTTTCGGTAGGATTATTATTATTATTATTATTATTATTATTATTATTTTGTCAACCTTTCGGGCACTTTTGGGGCCCTTAACATGCTCGAAAACTCTTGAAACTTTGCACACAGGTCAGAACCCGCGGCCATCAGGGCCGGGCTGAAGCTGGTACCCGGGCGTGGCAGGGGGGCTCGACAGCGCCCCCTGGAACGGGATCCGAACACGTGTCCATAAATCAAACACGCTTGCATGTAATAATATGAAACTCGGTACACATGTAGATCTCATCGGGCCGAACAACTTTCGTGCTCTAAGTTTTACGCCAGCCCAACAGGAAGTCGGCTATTATGGGTTGTTTGGAAACGCATGGTCTGGTATTTGAAACACTTCTCCTAGGGAATTCACCCGATCGCCACTAAACTCGGTGGGAATGAAGTCAAGACATTGAGGATGCTAAATTGCGGACGGATTTTTGATATCTCAAACGGTTTGGCCGTGGCGAGGAAACGAATTTATGGCGAATAATGGAAACAGGAAGTGTGTTATAACTTCTGCATACATTAACTGATCTTGATGAAACTTCAGCAGTGTGTTCGTGGTAAGAGGCCGATCACATGGATGTGACTATTGTGAGTCAAAGTTATAGCGCCACCAACTGGCAGCAGGAATATATCACTTTCAAAATGCTTTGAAATCACCCTCTTATTTTTACCCGATTTGCTTCAAACTTTATGTGTATAATGTAAACACACGGCAGATGTAGACCTGTGAAAGGATTTTTGATATCTTTAATACTGTTGCCGTGGCAACGCTTCAAACTTTAATATTCTTTTTTGATGCTTTTGAAACTCTTAACATACTTGAAATTGGATGAAACTCGACAGACACATCACATTTATTAGCCAGTAGACATGTGCAAAGTTTCAGAAACGGGCGTGGTGAGGGGCTCAGTAGCGCCACCTTTAGTCATAAGTGGGGGGGTTAGTTTTATCAACAGCAACAAAACTTGGTATGTGTATTGTTCTCATCAAGACGGACAACTTTCTAATTGACATTAACTACCTCCGACCAACAGGAAGAGAGATATTTTGGTTTGAATGTGGATTTTCTGAAGAATTTTCTCTCCCTCTCTCTGTGTCTCTGTGTGTGAGAGGGGAGGGGGGAATTTGACTATTGCTTTCATATTGTTAATCAAGGTTTCAGGGGCTTTTGGGGTCCTTAACGTGCTCAAAAACTCTTGAAACTTTGCACACAAGTCAGAACCCCCTGCCATCAGGGACAGGCTGAAGCTGGTACCCGGGCGTGGCAGGGGGGCTCAACAGCGCCCCCTTGAACAGGGTCCCAAAACTTGGTCCATAGATCAAACACGCTTGCATGAATTAATATGAAACTCGGTACACATATAGATCTCATCGGGCCGAACAACTTTCCCCCGGTCAAGTTTTACGCCAGCCCAACAGGAAGTCGGCTATTATTGGTTGTTTGGAAAACGCTTCCTATGGAATGCGAAGTACTCCTCCTAGAAAATTCACCGTGTCCCCTCCAAACTCGGTGTGCATGTAGTCAAGACTTTGAGGATGCTAAATTGCGGACGGATTTTTGATATCTCGAACGGTTTGGCCGTGGCGAGGAATCGAATTTATGGCGAGAAAAGAGAAACACGAAGTGGAATAACTTCTGCATACATTAACTGATCTTGATGAAACTTCAGCAGTGTGTTCGTGGTAAGAGGCCGATCAGATGGATGTAACTATTGTGATTCAAAGTTATAGCGCCACCAACTGGCAGCAGGAAGTGTGTCACTTTCAACATGCTTTTGACAAAAGTGGGGGGGTTAGTTTTAACTCCAGTAAAAAAAACTCAGTTCATATATTGATCTCATCGACCCGGACAACTTTCTAATTTAAAGTCATAAGCTCTGACCATCAGGAAGTCAGATATTTTGGTCTGAATGTGGATTTTTTTGCAAAATCAGCCTCTGAATTTTTAGCCACCTTTATCTAAGTGGTTATTTTATTCCCACCAAACTTTTTCAACATGATAAAAATATATTAATGATGCTAAATTGTGAACGGATAATAAATATCTCAAACGGTTTTGCTATGGCGAGGGATTAAAGTAATGTCAAAAAAGTAAACACTAAAAGGCTCATATATTCTAAAAATGTAATTATACACCATTTATTACTACATAAAAGTATACAAATATCAGAACTTAACTCATTTTATTCTTTTTTTTTCAATTTAAGAATGAAGTTTAAGTTTAAAAACTGCCAGAATGGTTGTTTAGTCTAAACAATAAATATATAAAGTCAAACATAGTGCTATACTGCCCTCTTGTGTTCAAAATCAGGTAGGCCTATTATATCTATATAAAAATATACTAGGTATGTGACTGTGAGAATATTTTACCACCGGTTAACTGACGTGTGACACTGCTGGGGGCTTTTTAATCGCTAACTTAAAAACGAAAGTAAAATATGTTCGTCCGCACGGACATTGATAATGGTGCGGAGCAGAGCGAGCGTTTTCAATAAATTCCTATGGAAGGAGGAATGACCTAAGAAACGTTGACTCTGTTCTGCTCGTTCCTCGCTGAGGACGCGCACCATTATGAATGCCTGTGCAGCCGTGAGCATTTTAGTTTCATTTTCGGGGCGGATTGCTTGAATGTATTTAAAAAAAGCACAATGTTGTGTTTTATTGCTACTGTACAAAAATATAAGTTAACACTTTGCAGTTTGAATGATGTTCTGAACAAAATGACAGAGTATGTTTTTATGTGTCCACTGTTCAATCGCGCCCTCGTTTTAGTGATTCCCAAGTTATTTTTTCATTTAAGTTTTTTTCATTGTTCTAATCAGGTCAGGCAAGTAAAATTATCTGTCTTATCCCTTACATTTTTATATAATTATATAAATATATAATACACTACTGTTCAAAAATTTGGCGTCAGTAAGATTTTTAAGCTAAGTTTCTTCTGCTCACCAAGGCTGCATTTGTTTGATTAAAAATACAAACAAAAACAGTAATATTGTAAAATAGTATTCCAATTTAAAACAGCTGCTTTCTATTTTAATATATTTTAAACTGTTATTTATTCCTGTGATCAAAGCTGAGTTTTCAGCATCATTATTCCAGTCGTCACTGTCACATGATCCTTCAGAAATTATTCTAATATGATGATTGATGCTCAAGAAACATTCATTATTATTTTAAATGTCGGAAACAGTTATGTACAGTCTTTGATGAATAGAAAGTTCAAAAGAACAGCATTTATCTGAAATCTAAAGCTTTTGTAACGTTAAACACTACCGCTCAAAAGTTTGGGGTTAGTAATAATTTTAATTTTATTTTTGGGGGAAAGAAATAAAATAAATCAATACTTTTATTCATCGAGAATGAGTTAAACTGATCAAAAGTTACAGTACAGACATTTATAATGTTAAAAAAAATTATATTTGAAATAAATGCTGTTCTTTTGAACTTTACATTCATCAACGCATTTTGAAAAAAAATCTGTACACAACTGTTTACAACATTGAAAATAATAATTAATATTTATTGACCATCAATCATCATATTAGAATGGTTTCTGAAGGATCATGTGACACTGAAGACGGGAGTAATGATGCTGAAAACTCAGCTTTGATCACATAAATTAATTACAGTGTAATATATTTTAAAATAGAAAACAGCTGTTTTAAATTGGAATAATATTTCACAATATTACTGTTTTTGTTTGTATTTTTAATCAAATAAATGCAGCTTTGGTGAGCAGAAGAGACTTCTCCTAAAAACATTAAAAATCTTCCTTACCCCAAACTTTTGAACGGTATATATATATATATATATATATATATATATATATATATATATATAATATATGTTTGTATAATATATATATATATATATATATATATATATATAAATATAGCTGCGAGCAGCGATGGAGGGCCAAAGCCGGCGGTACCGCCACCCCGATGCCTTTAGGTAACTAAAGGCACCGGGGTTGCGGTGCCACCGGCTTGGGCCCGTAATCGCTGCTCGCAGCTATATTTTATTATTATTATTATTATTTTGTCAACCTTTTGGGCACTTTTGGGGCCCTTAACATGCTCAAAAACTCTTGAAATTTTGCACACACATCAGAACCTGCGGCCATCAGGGCCGGACTGAAGCTGGTACCCGGGCGTGGCACGGGGGCTCGACAGCGCCCCCTGGAATGGTGTCCGAAAACTTGGTCTATAAATCAAACACGCTTGCATATAATAATATGAAACTCAGTACACATATAGATCTCATCGGGCCGAACAACTTTCGTGCTCTAAGTTTTACACCAGCCCAACAGGAAGTCAACTATTATGGGTTGTTTGAAAAACGCATCCTCTGGAATTTGAAATACTCCTCCTAGAATATTCGTCCAATCACAACCAAACTCGGTGTGCATGAAGTCAAGACATTGAGGATGCTAAATTGCGGACGGATTTTTGATATCTCGAACGGTTTGGCTGTGGCGAGGAAACGAATTTATGGCGAATAATGGTACACAGGAAGTGTGTTATAACTTCTGCATACATTAACTGATCTTGATGAAACTTTCGCAGTGTGTTTGTTGTAAGAGGCCGATCACAAGGATGTGACTATTGTGAGTCAAAGTTATAGCGCCACCAACTGGCAGCAGGAAGTGTGTCCCTTTCAAAATGCTTTGAAGTCACCCTCTTAATTTTACCCGATTTGCTTCAAACTTTATGTGTATAATGTAAACACACGGCAGATGTAGACCTGTGAAAGGATTATTGATATCTTAGATACTGTTGCCGTGGCAACGCATCAAATTTTAATATTCTTTTCGGATGCGTTTGAGACTCTTAACATGCTTGAAATTGGATGAAACTCGACAGACACATAACACTTATTAGCCAGTAGACATG